>NC_079167.1:50113462-50200939 GCF_947568905.1 Ostrea edulis
TCCTTTGTTAGCTGACCCTTTTTTATATTCTTATTCAAAAGCTTCAACATGAGAAGAAAAAATGTCTTGCTGTGGCCTTGAACTCCACATTTAGATATATCGACGACGTTTTATCAATTAACAATGATCATTTTCATTCGACAAATGTCGATTCGATATATCCCTGTGAACTCGAGATAAAAGACACCACAGAGCACTCCGCGTCTGCTTCGTACTTAGATATTTTATTGAAAATGAATATTAACGGCAAACTAACAACTTAACTTCATGACAAACGGGATGATTTCAGCTTCTCCGTCATCAACTTCCCATATTTATGTGGCAGTATTCCATTATCACCTGCATAGTTATGGTGTTTATATCTCTCAACTGATTTTAAACGCAAGAGCTTGTTCTGCGTATGGTCAGTTTTTAAATCGAGACAGGCTACTGACAAACAAGTTGATGGTGCAGGGGTTTCAACAGTCTCGTTTAAAGTCAGCATTTCGCAAATTCCATGATCGTTATAACGATCAAGTTTGCCAATACAACCTATCATTGGGTCAAACATGTTTGACATGTTTATACCGATTGTTAGACCGTTCTTGGTACACTAATTTTGATTACGGATAACTCTGTTTACCTGATCAAGATATAGGGCTCACGGCGGGTGTGACCGGTCGACGGAGATGCTTACGCCTCCGTTTACCTGATCAAGATATAGGGCTCATGGCGGGTGTAACCGGTCGACAGGGGATGCCTACTCCTCCTAGGCACCTGATCCCACCACTGGTTTATCCAGCGGTCCGTGTTTGCCCAACTCTTTATTTCGTATTCCTTATAGGATTTATGAGATTGATCACTGTTCGTTATCTTCACCTTTTATTTAGATTCCCTTGCCTCTGAATATTCCGACGTTCGCTTTGGGGAACATTTCGAGTGCATTCGACCAGAATTAAATTAATCAAGAAAGATATCTCTTTAACTTAGAGAGATGTCCCTTTTCGTTTGAGAGATATCTTCTTTGCACACTTAAAAGAGATATATGTTGTTTTCAAAGGTACTATGTATAGTATCTCATGCAAATTCTTATAAAGAATAAATCAAATTAAATTCTTATCCATTTCTAAGCTCAAGAGATACCTGACGTAAAGAGATAAATAAGTAAATATAAACAGATGTCTCTCTAAATGAAAGAGATATAACTCTAAGTGATAGAGATATCTCTTTGTTGGAGAGATATTTCTCTCAGATGAGGGATATCTCTTAACTTAAAGAGACATCTCTTTTTCTACCAAAAGTTATCTCTTTAAATTAGAGAGATATCTTTTTTCCGAATAAATAGTAAAACGACTTGAAAGTGGGTTCATTTTATCATTGTTCCTCCAACGGAAGTGAAATGAAGCCACGGTGTTGTCAGTGTGGTAGGAATAGTCTCGGACATTCAAATTTTGTTCCAGCAAGTACACTGAGACTATCGTAAACATTATGTAATGTGTGCTACATTGATAATGATATATATAGCTGATATTTATTGTAAATGGGCTAGCAGCTGTGACGTCAAGTTGGTATTTTGTACCCTTATCCACTGGGAACCTATATTGCATGAACATGGATGGTTGTAAACAGAATGTAAGAAAATTGAAACACGGCTAACGAACTGTTATAATGATGTAGTCGGTCCAAGGGGAAGTAGTGATTCCACACAGCAGTTCCAAGATCATCAGGACCACTATTCACCCTGTGTCGTCTGCATTCAAACCATTCGATTACCTAAAAAGTTACAGTCCGTGAGCCAACTCGTGTTCAGAATACAGTTCACAATTCATCTCAAGAAATGGTCCTCTATCCATAATCGCTTCCGTCTTGATCGTGGGAACTCATCCTGAAAAGTGCCACGATAGTCAACTACAATGTAGTCACCAAGAAAGACGGAACACTACCACTGATTCCCTGGGTATATATTGCTTTAATAGTGACATCGCCATAGGCAGTATGACACAATTTCTTCGTAAGGTTATTAGTGTGTTTTTCAAGAACGATGATGGCATTGGATTCATCCCAGACTTAGAGCAGAAATTTTAGTTTTTGGACCACGTACCAGTTAATACACCCCCAAGTGTTGGATGAAGAAGTTTACTAGGATCGTCTGTAAAATTTGATATCGAAAGAATGTGTTCGTAAATCAAATTCCTGATTTGTTGTCAGAATAAAGAATCAATCCTGAAGACAATGAGTCGGGTTCAAGAAGATCAAAGAGAAGTCTCTGACCAACATCCTCCACATTCCAAAGATTCAAGATGGTCTGGACAGCTGATTTATCCTTAGGGTGTATCCTTTCCTGAGGCAGTATTAACTGAAGTCTCAGACATTTGACACTTTATGAAACAATAAGTTATTAAGATGGCTTTAACTTTGACTCTGGCGCAAATGGTTTATATGCTGAATATGATCACAATATCTTTGAGTACACCAGAATATTGTCAAGAAAAGGTAGACATGTTATGCAATCCCCAAAAATCCAATAATAAAAGTATAGAAAGCAGCAGGAGATCAAGACAGCACAGGCAGTATCTACTTCAGCAACTAGGACGTGAATTTAGAAAAACCTCCAGATTCTCTCTACAAGCTCAATAAGAATGTAGTGACATTTCATTTCGGAAGTTAGTAGAGTACACAGAAAAGAGAAATACCATGTAGGGAAGTCAGGATGAACTCGACCTCAAATACAATACACGTACTCATTGGATTACATTCCTGTCGTACTGATGTCGAAAAAATCTTTAACAATTTTGTGATGAGCCAAAGGTTTCCGGAAAAGCTTCATCATAATCAGGAACAAGATTTTGAAATTTATAAAAACCCACTTCAACACGTTTAGTAAAGTGAAACATTCAAGGACGACGTCGTATCACCTACAGGGCAATTTGATTGGATGAATGGAGCACTGGTACAGCAGTGCAAAACAAATACTGGAGATCCCCTTATTCCTTACAGGAATTATGAGATTGAACACTGTTCGTTTTCTTCATCTTTCCTTACGGAGATGGTTAACACCTACAAGTGTAAGAAGAAGGATTGGACAAGGGTTATCTCCATCTTCAGCAGTTGGTTGTAACCCATATTCATTGATAGACCTCATCTTCGACATATGTCGAGATACGCCCTATTCATCCAAGCATGAGTCCGTGGACAAACAATCGACACGTTTCAGGGAAACATACAAGTCAGCATGTCATGAAATGGGTGAAATTACTCTAGTCGTACTCATTCATAGTCACAAACGTTCTCACAATGTCAGGGGTCCTGAGTCCACTCGTAGTCGTGGAACCCACGGCCATGAGGGACTCGGAACCCCTGACGTTGTGAACATATTTTTTGTTCACAAGAGAAATTTATGTTGTAGGATTTTAATGAAGACTCGCAGCGGTGCCCTGACATGGACATAATTTTTCGAGCCTCAAATGCCGATCATGGACGTGATGGTTGTTGCCTGGAAACAATTTTATCATCATCATAAAGTCCTCTAGATCTAACTCTGCCTCCATTTCATCGCTTCCAATATCAAAGTCATCTTAGGAATTCGCCATGTTGCAGTTTAGGCCTAGTTGTAGACGGTATTTAAAATGAAACAACTGAACGGTATGTTTAATGTTTTTGTTTTATTGAGCTATGAAATTCTTGTCTGTTTACAAAATAAACTCTGATGGGTTTTTTTTTAAAAACATTGTTTCTGTTATGAAGTCATTGCGGTGGTGGATCCAGGATTAGGAGGAGTGTGTGAAAGTTGAGTATTAGCCAAAATACTTAGCCATTTTGGGTGCTAATCTGGACTTTTACTCGACCTATTTTCTATTTTTAAATTTGTGGCAAAAAGGAAGAGGGATTTTAAATCCCCCACTGCATGGCATAAGCAAGAAGCCATGTGAAAGTACCTGACTTTTGAAGCGGTGATTGTATTTATACGCAAGAAAAGACTGATCACGTGACCAACTTCATGTTATATGAAATTGAATGTCAATTTCATTAGTAATGACATATAAGGAAATACATTTGCAGATATAAATGATATACATAATGTACTGTTTCGTAATATCAGGTATTGTCGAGTGCTTGGTTATAATTAGTGCTCATAAGACGTCTTTTTTGGAACAATTTGATTCAGGTGAGCGTCGTGGTCCATGACCCTGTTGTTTTATCTAGTGTTATTGCGTCGTAGTGCAAGTCTTGTAGATGAACGAATGTAAATCGACAGGTAAAGAGTTATTCGGTACAATAAACTTTAGCTGTTGAGCATCATTGAGTTTCTCTTACTGTGGGAGGGTAATCATTGACAACTAAAGAAATCGATTTCTTAAAGTCTAATATCTATAAAGTAAAAAAGTCATGCATCATCACCCGAGAACTACCTTGCGTCATTACCGATCGAAGGTTCGGTCGATGTTTTTATTAAATAATGTATAATGTTTTCCATGCTGTTGCCTACGCTATGAAATGATGGAAATCATTCAATCGCATAACATCTTGCACTTCGACATACTTTTATTCATATTTCAATGCCTTGCAATCATGTATACTTGATGTTTTTGTGTTGCTGAACAATGAAATAACTTTCCATGCCCTAGTTCTGCTGCTAATAGCGAAAAGTGCCAATGCCCTTGACTGTTTTCACAGATATTTATTTTTGTTATCGTTTACAGAAGAATTGGTTTTTTAAAACTGTTATCATGAAAGATATAAATTGATATTCTCCTAATCCAAGCAATCGAACGTGGCTCATAAATTTGAAATAAAAACGGCACGTTGCTGCAAAACTTAAAACGTTCTATATACAATGATATATATTTCTTATCAGTCCCATGTCCAAACAATGACGATCTTGAACATGTAAAAGTTGGAGATTTAAATGTTCGCCTGGGTATACGGTAAGATTCAATCAGTTCTGCGCCATTGGAAATCACCAGGATGTTTAATTCTGTATGTACACGTAATCCTTAGAACGAGGTATGTTTTCATGGGTAGAGATGGCAGCTTTTCGTACTTGTGTGCTGCTCTGGGTCTTTGTAGGAGCCAGAGCCGAAAGTGAGTACTATTTCCACAACTTATTCATATACTGCTCGTCTCTATAATTTGTCTCTCAGTCTTTATTTACGTATGTGGACTGAATATCAATCTTCTAACTTCATCTTATGCGCCTATTGTGTATGTGTACAATTTCATCTTAATTTTGGTATATGAATAATTGTCTATATGAATCTACAAGGAAACTAAAGTAAGTATTAGATGATCATCTGATCTATAATATAATATATTCAAACAGTTCTGACATAGACTTTCATTAGGACACAAAAATAATCAATACTATTAGAAAAGTGATGGAAGACAATAATCATAATATATATTTTTTGAAAACAAAAAATTTTGTAAATAGGAATTTATAAACACCGATTATAATTTTGGACAAACTTTTATAATTCAGAACAAACAGTTATATAAGTTATTGTGTTCCTGATGTTTTAATGAAACCAAGTCAACTGTGCTTTTAGTCGTGACCCTTTCGTACTTACTAGAATATACATGTAAGCATTGTGAAAGAAATTAAAGGTATTTTTCTATCATCTGAATTATGTTATTGATAAGACTAAATTGTCGACCCCAAAACGAGAAAAACAAACAATCAAATCGCGCAGTGCTTTGGTTGAAAGTAAATCAATTGTGCTTTGAATATTTTGTCAGCTGAACTTACTTTAAGGTGGATCGCTACACCAAAATTTTATTCAGTGGCTTGTTAAAATATCTCATATTGTTGGTTGGTTGGTTATTTGTTTTCTGTCCCGTTGAGAAATTTTCACTCATATTGAGAAGTCACCAGCTGCAGGTGAAGTACCACAAATTTAGACCTATGCTTAGCTCTCAGCGCTGTATCAACGAGGGTTCTTCAATGTGCCAACGACTGCCACAACACGGGACCTCCGTTTTTAAGGTCATATCAGAAAGACCCGTGGTTCTCACTTCTAAATGCCGACCGTTTGGCGAAGGAGCAATTACTACCAATGTTTCCGTCTTATGTTTGACGCCGCCATGGCATGAGCGGGGCTCGAACTCACGACCTCCCAGTTACGAAGCGAACGCTCTACCACTAAGGTCGAAAGTCTCAAATTATTTTATGATTCTTTGGTGTGTGTTTTTTGAAATGATTGAAAGGGTGTTTTGTTTGCAAATAAGATATTTTTTAAATTTAATGTTTTCTGTGATTTTATGTATGCGATCATTAAACATACCAAAAATTAAAAAATATTTATAAAAATTAAAAACAAATTTGTTAATATTTTTTATATCTATGACTAGAATCTATTTAAAAATAACATGTCATTTGGAAAAAGATATATTAAACTCAAATATCTTTAAAAAGATATTGAAACGAAATTACCAAACTTCATGTATATTGCATTTTTTCTTATTTGAACTAAACCCAACGAAAAAGTACCCATGCCAATCAAACTTGATTTAAAATAATTAAATTGCTGAGTGTCAATAAGAAATTAATTTTTTACAACAAGGGACTTGTCCGATTGTAATGTTTTCTATTATCACTTTTTATAATTCCGATCAGGATCAGTTTAATTTTGATCGGACATGGCTTTGATTTGAAAAATTGCAATATTTCTGAATCTAGGCCATTTCTTTTCAATTTCTTTTAAGAATATATTTGTCGAATATATCTTTTTTCTAACTGACATGTTTTTTTTAAGATTTTAGCCATAAATTTAAAAAACCATAAATAAATAATAATTTCAATTTTCATAGATATTTTTTTATTTGAAAAAATTAGAACGTCTATACAAGTCTGCTTGGTATATTTTATAGAATATTCATATCATGCACAATTGAACAGCGAAATTTGAAGTTTAACATTTTTTCTTTACTAGTAGATCACCTTTTTATCATTAAAAAAGACAAAATTCATATATGAAATAATTCAGAGCTTGTATAACTCTTTTGATGGTGAAATCATACTTCATATGATATGCTTTAACAATTTAAGCTATTGAATAAAGTTTTGGTGTAGCGATCAAACCTTTTCATTGAAAGATAATACACATGTAAATGATGTCGGCATCATTTGGATGTGTTTTAAAGGATGTTTTAGCAAATACAGTGATTGAAATCTGAGAGAAACCCGGTCTATGGGTCCAAGACTTTGGAAGATGGATTCCATTTTTTAAATATAAATCAGTTAGATTTCAAATATGCGTCAAAAGTTTTCGAATATCTCTTAAATATTCCAAATTTCAGACATAAAGTTTTTTACGAATGCTAACACATTACAACTTTTGAGTGATATACAATATATAACCGTGGCTTTTGGGGTTTTTTTTTTGTGTGTGTGTGGCAATTAACAGTATATAAACACTAGATTCTAGTATTGATCATTTCCCTTCTAAAGTTTGTTTCAACGTTTTAAAACTAGATTTTATGGATCAATTTTACGTACTTTTTTTAATTTAAAAGTATGTTAAGAAGTCAATGTGAAAGAAAATAACTACTTGGCATCTGTGAATTTAAATCACACCGTCATGTTATTGCCAGGAGTATATACCGTAAAGAATTAAAAATATGCAATGTGACAATGCTGTTCCATTTCATCTATTTATTATTGTAGTTTACATTCATTAGCAAGAAAAGTTGAAAGGACATTTCAACATATACTTGCACAAAGGCCAATCCAACCATACTAAGACTCGACTGATCTACACCTTGTAGAACTTTTACTAAAATTCAGACATCGCCTTTTGTATTATCCTGCTTACATTGAATAAAAAACATTCCTTCCTTAGAAGATATAGTAAATAATCATACAGTATGTGTTTTAGCATGACTATAATTCTGGTTTTCTTCCAGAGACTATATTTGACTCGGATTCTTTAACTGTTGTCGATCCGTCCACAGTCAACAATGCAGCGGATTATGCAGACCCAGCCAGCTGCGGTATGGTATTTGGACATGCTAGTTGTGAACTGTTAGTAATATATTGCCCCCACAGACAGATTATTCGATATCGACATTGTATTTCGATTGTATTTCCATGCAGTACATGTAACATCTTTTTCCATATCATTACATCCAATGACTGGTCGCCCTTACCTTCCTACATCACAATGACTGGTCGACTTACCCTCGTAAATCACAACGATTGGTCGCCTTAACCCTCATCATCACAATGACTGGTCGCCTTAACCCTCGTACATCACAATGACTGGTCGACTTACCCTCCTACATCACAATGACTGATAAACTTACCCTCCTACATCACACTGACTGATCGACTTACCCTCGTACATCACAATGACTGATCGACTTACCCTCGTACATCACAATGACTGGTCGACTTACCCTCGTAAATCACAACGATTGGTCGCCTTAACCCTCATCATCACAATGACTGGTCGCCTTAACCCTCGTACATCACAATGACTGGTCGACTTACCCTCCTACATCACAATGACTGATAAACTTACCCTCCTACATCACACTGACTGATCGACTTACCCTCGTACATCACAATGACTGATCGACTTACCCTCGTACATCACAATGACTGGTCGACTTACCCTCGTAAATCACAACGATTGGTCGCCTTAACCCTCATCATCACAATGACTGGTCGCCTTAACCCTCGTACATCACAATGACTGGTCGACTTACCCTCCTACATCACAATGACTGATAAACTTACCCTCCTACATCACACTGACTGATCGACTTACCCTCGTACATCACAATGACTGGTCGACTTACCCTCGTACATCACAATGACTGGTAGACTTACCCTCGTACATCTCAATGACTGGTCGACTTACCCTCGTACATCACAATGACTGGTCGACTTACCCTCGTACATCACAATGACTGATCGACTTACCCTCGTACATCACAATGACTGGTCGCCCTAAACCTCGTACATCACAATGGATGATTCAAATTATGCGAATGCAAAATTCACCGTCGAAATCGAAATAATATCGTCGATTTTGACAGCAAATGGCGGACATTTGCAAAACACAAAACTACAAGTCTTTATTAATAAAATGTTAATAAACATTGATAAATACAAATCACTTTCGCCGCGCAAGGATTCATTAAGCATCTATCTTAGTTCTTCATATAACCATAGTATGTAATCTATTTATCAAATTTGAAAAGGTAGTTATTGAAGATGGAGTTTGCAACGAACCTTAGTGACAGAAAATAAGTGTCGGCTGTCCATGTAATATTTACTTTGCTGTCCTTTAAAAACAGACTTTGAAGTAGCTCCGACAGAAAAATTTCAATTTTAGGGTGTTGCACCGAAGCGGGAATTTTCCCTAATCGGAGCTCCGTTGCCAGCACTCGTGACGTAGAACTGACCTTCATTCATATTTATATTCATTGCGTATTTGCCATTTAAATACCTGAAGCATTCCCCAGTACTAGGGACAAGCCTAATACATTTTATGTGTCAATACATTATACATGTAGTCTAAAGATAATTTTTGAAATCGTGAAAATTAAATTGTCTTATTTTTTCCCCCTGAGTATCAGATACAATGTATACGGTTACATGTTATGAGTGTATCAAATATTTAATATTCTATACTACTACAGTCCAAAAGCTCTTATACCTCTATACTCGTATGTATTATTTTCTACAACCAACAATTGGCAACTGTACATGACTCTGACCACAAAACAAATATAGGAAGTTTAATACGCATGAATAAAGTTCAACACTATTCGAAGTACATGTACCTGTAAAAATTTATTCAACATAGCAATTTGCTACTGGAATACATATAAACTCAAACTGTTTAACGGTTATTTACCTTGTTTGGCCTTAAAGTTTTCCTTCCAAAGCTTTGCAAAGTTCACAACGGTTTTTCGGAAAAGGCACCATGCCTTTGTCAACAACTTTCATTCAGAAAAACATACAAGTTTTCGTTAGCAGCCTTGACTATTAAAACACAGGTATCAGGGACGGATCCAGGAATTGGGGTTACGGGGGGCGCCACTTTATGAGGCAGTGGGTCCAGGGCGAAGCCCTGGTGGGGGTCCAGTGGGCGAAGCCCCCGGAAGCTCCTGGATTTTACAGATTTTATGGGGCTTGAAATATTTCTCCTATTTAGTCATTTGTACTATTTTCTATCATTTTAATAAGGTGAAATTAATAAAATGACACAAATTTTAGGGGGTTTTTTGGAAAAAAATTAAGTTCTCCCAATAAAGTAATCAAGAAATCAAAAGATTTTGTCATTTATATCTCCTGGAGTGGAAGATATTATTGTTTCTTTTATAGTTTAGTACATTTTCCAAAACACGATACCGCGATTTACCTTAAATTTGAAAATTTTAGGGGGGGGGGGTCTAAATCCGCCAATGCGGTATTGCATGCGATTTTCGGCGTGTTTTTTGAGAGTCCTATTCACAAACTAAACAATGTCCAGATTGGAAGCTTATTTCAAACTCGGCACATGGTAATAAACAGATTTAACATGAAACATTCATAAAAACTAGAAGCGTGTTTCAATTTAAAAATAAAAATCTAGATGGAAAACGTAATATGAACACCAAAAAAATGTGTTCGTGAGGGAGTCGAACCCGGTCGTTTTAAAAATAGAAAACATCTTTTTAAATTACATATATAAGAGTCGACGATCTTATCCACTGAACCACGCAGTAGACCATACATTACTAAGAAAAATTAACGTACAGGTGAAGTTGAAAATAATACCAGTGAAGTCGTTTCGATTTTTTAAAATTTACAAAAAAATGCCCCCGTGAAACAAAATTTCAAAGCGACAGTTGTTTAGAGAAAAACTCGAAGAACATGTTCATGCTAAATTTATCTTGTTTCACTGAGGCAGTTTTTCTGAAATTCGGGGATATCCCTCCATTTTAACGCTAAAAATCATATAAATCACTTATAGCTTGATTTAAACTCGAAATATTTTGGCCAATTTTGCCAATACACGTCTTTTAAACTTATTTTCAAAAATTATTGAATCAAGACATACGTTCCAATTGGTTTTATCATATATTTGAATAACTTAGATTTTTCGATCTTTCATGCAACACCTTAAGGGAAATTAACATGAGACGTGCAACACCTTCTTTGATAATCAAATATGAATCCTTGCGTGATTTGTATTTATCAGTGTTTATTAATATTTTAAGAAACGAAGTCTGGTATTTTTGTTTTATTTTTGCATCAAATTCTTAAGAGTGAGTTTAATTGTTGGGTATGTTGGCATATTTCTGCTCCCTGCATGCGAGATAAATTATGTCAACGATTAATATCGTATGTTGACATAAATAAGTCGAATGTCAACATTATTATTTTGCATGTTGATATAAATTATCTTGCATGCAGGGGGCAGAAATCTGTCACCATAGTTGGGCATGTCATGTTTCGTGAACTATAAAGCGTAAACTGATCCAACCCAGGTTATTTCGCTTATGTCCAACAATTAGATTCATTTCTTAAATACATGATTGATTATCGACGTCGAAACGATTATGGATATCATCAATATCGACAGCAAATATCGTGATTTACGAATTAGTTTCGATACTACAAAAAGTTAATAGAGTCGGTGTGATATTTTTTGTCAGGAAGCAAGCTGTACAGTATGGCCGCCGAAAAGGATAAAAACATGGCGGTGAACATCAGAGTCGCGGACTTCAACAAAGGAGGTGCTGATTATTTCCGCGCGCACCCATCTGTTACACTATGTCTACAGAGAGTTTTCTCCAAAGTCTACGAAGTTACAAGGGAAAAAGTTAGAACTTATTGTTTGCCCTTTTTATTCACAGGAGAAATATCAATTGATCTAAATGAGTAAAATGTTCTTCAAATTAAATTCATTAATCACACCGACCATTCTTATACAGACTATGCTTCTTGTTGGTAGATGAACTTTTGTAGATTTCTTTCACGACGCTATGTGATCATACTTGTGTATTTTAGAATTTCATATGTACATTGTTAGTGGTTATCTTTTCATGAAAAATTACGTGCGAAATGATCCCCAGAAAATAACGAAACTCACAATATTGGCTTCTGTAAAATTGTATTTCATCACTTGCAAGAAATCTTCCGACCTTATATCAAACGGAAACTACTGTGGATATCCTACTTGCATGTATTTGTAGCTGAAGATCGACATTGGATATGAAAAAATATCTGCAACAAGCGGCTACACACCTGATGACAAAAAGAACTACCTGAGCAGTGGCTGTGGAGCCGTCATTTCCTATAGAACATCAGGGGTGATAAGTGAAATTACCAATGCCGCTCTGTCTTTATGTCCCGTCATATTTGAAGTGAGTTACTCGATATACATGTAGTTTATTCCACTCTAGAACAGTACATATTGATATATCTCAGAACAAAGAGTTGATGCTTCTATTATATGCAAATTAGATATTCAACAAATTATAGTTATATCAATGCTTTTCCCGTAAAACATCAAACGATATAACATCATAAGAGGCACTAAGCGCACTTCTGTTTCCCCCAGCAAAACCAGAGAGACATTGGTATCTACGTAGACTCATCCTCCGTGTTTCTGTTTATGACTGGAGACATTACTTCCACCCCCGTGTATCAAGGCGGCGGATTGACCCTAACAAGTGCTCAAGCCTTAGTTAACAAAGGATTAGGTAAGTTAATGGGTAGTCTAATCTTCATCTCTATAATTTTATCTCACGTTGTATACAAAATCTTTGTTCTGTTCATAGTATATTGAAGCGACGCACAGTTAATCGTATTTCAATAGAAAGTTCTCATAAAGACTTATCGAGTGACGTGATAGTACAGTGTATCGAACTGAAGAATAAATGGCTAATTAAACAATTTAGTTCCAAAGAGGATTCCCGACTGCAGCAAATTCCCTACAGTGACTAGTGGTTCACACTACCCCGCCGGAAAATCCGACCCCTCATCTGTAGTAGGGGTAGTAGACGAAGCTGTTCTTCCAAGCATGGACACTGACGTCAGAAGGTAGATTATTTTGGGCAGGAGGAGCTGGTCCTTTAGATGAGTGTAATATAATCTAAGTGAGGGAGGTTGACACCAGTTATGATACAATATAAACCGAGTCCAATATTTGCGTACGTTAGATGTACAGAATTGCACTAGAATTGTTGTATAAAAGACAAGCAGATTAACAGACAAACGTACTTACAAATAAACAATCTTGTGTTAATATGTAAAGTACACTAATCTATCTGTTCTTATGTTGCAGTAACCGTATCAATTTAGATTCGAACACCTTTTTAAGTAACCGTTATGTATTGTTAAGTTTCAAATTATAAGTATTTTTCACAAGATATCTAATGCTTATTGTAGATTAGCGCAGTATATTGGCACTGACGTGGATTTCACAGGATGCATGGCGTATCCAGGAAATGGCTTATCCAACAGGTTTCGACATAATATTTTTTTTAAACTATTCGACCTTTCGTTAAAATTAGAATCATTTCAATTAAAGATGTTCTATTTTTGCTTCAGGTGTCCTATTCGTGTAATGAGCCCCAGACTGTTCAACGTCCTCCTTAACCTGAAAGCCTACACGAATAAAGTTGATTTAGGCGGAACAGGTGCGTCTGTAGCAATTGAATTAATCTTTGTCCATGTTTTATATGATATGCTTCAAGTATATTTTTTCACGATGTGTTTATCTTGGTAATCAGGCGGTAAGATAACTGTTGAGGAAGCTTGGAATGAGGGATCGGACCCAGACAGTCTGAGAGCAGAAGGACGTATGATTAAAGTCAAGCTAAGTTCCGGAAACAACGCTGCAAATCTCGAGAAGCTGTCTCGGTTGGCAATTTGTGCGAAAGCCGACCACGTGTCCAACATGGGTATTTGAAGTTTTTCAAAATTTTGAAATCAATACTGTATCTGGAAAAATTTCATCCTCTTGCTGCTTTTTGCTTTTCGTCCTCTTTTCATAACGATGCTGGTATCAAACGATTTAATTAAAATTTTAAACTTGAAAAAAAGCAAAATTACAAAGTGGCGAAATCAATTTCCAATGCGTCGGTGCGAAAATAATACGGGTCGAAAATATCCTAGCATGAAGTACCATGAAAAGAGTTTTTACACAGATTAAAATAATTGATTCTTTTTCTACAGGAACTTATATCGTGATATCGTCGAAAAAAATGAAAGGAAGAACAGAATCCTCAATAAATTTTCCAAGAGCGACTCTTGTGTCTGTTGAACCACCCGCTTCTAAAACCGAAATGTACGCCTTGCCGACAGAAATGGCGGACGAAGAGGATCAGTACCCGCTTTTTGATTCTAATGGAAGGGTATGTAATAGATGCAAACTGTGTCACAGACGTTGACTGTATTTTTCAATGATTGTTAAGTTGAACTGTTGTTAATTATTTTTGACATTGTTGTTGCTATTTTATAGTTAGATCTTATAGTAAGTCAAGGCGCTACTCTGTCGAAATTCATCGCAAAGGATACTCAGTTTCGATACTTACGTCTGGCTCCAGCTATTGCTCAGTGTTATTCCAAACTGGTCTACAACGAAAATAAATGGCTGAACGCTTCCGGTAGGAACAATTTGGATGTTTATACGATCGTTTTAAAGTTTGTAATATATTTTCTGCTTCCCAATTTGACTTAATATCTTCTTCTATCAGATCCACCAGTTGATATTGAAATTGTACGAGCCTTTATGTCAAACGAGGAACAGAAATCGTTGATTCAAAGTTCTGACGAACGCTACAACACCCACACGTTAGGACAAGCTCTGGAGCTGAGATACGCCAGCACGGTTGTCAACGGTACAACAGTGTACAATAATGTCAGGTTAATAAAGAAGGTTGTGGACATCTGTGGACCAGTATTCAACACATACGGCTTCAACATGAACCTTGGATTGTATCCAACGTCAGTTTATGTCAGCATGGATGAAGACCAGTTTCTATTTTGGTCCAACTCCGAATCTTTAATCCCACAAGGCTATACTGAGCAAACGTTCGACCTTTATCTAGAGGCCCGGAGGGAGTCTGCATTGCGTAATTTCATCTTTCTACTACTCTCTTCTCTGCAATATCTATCACTAGATGTTTTGTCCTGTAATATTGAGTAGCTAATACCCCGGTTGTATGACATTAATATATGTATAATTATAATACCTATATGCATCTAAGTAAGACAGAAAATAATTTACCAAGCCTTTCAATAGAGTCTAGAATAGTGGATCCAGATGACATCACAGAGGCGTGCACAGATCCGGATGTCCCACAAAGACAACACATCAATTACAAATACAAGGAGCCTAAAGTTATTCAGAGGAAGAAGAGGAGAAGGAGGCAAACGGCGGATGCATGCATTCCAAGTGACGTAACAGACTTCTGTACCTCCACCCTAAAAAACAGAGAGGTTGTAGTGGAGGAGCTATGGACTTTATTGTCTAAAAACAAACACATCTACCATGAACCAGAGTCTGAAGTGGAAGAGGCTCTGAAGGGTTGCCTGCTGGCCTGTGGCACGTGCCTGGAAGGTATCATTTAAATATATTCAAAACTGAGTGATGCGTTTCAGAAAAAGAATAAATCATCAAATTAATACTTGTATTGAAATAAGTAATTAACTCTCGTTTGAATATTGCATACCATGTTGTTTGAAGGGTCTATTTATGAGAAGAAATTAGAGCACTGCAGTAATCTGATTCACTGGATGCCGTTTGACCTTATGAACAACCAAAAAGATATGACAAACTTTTTTGCACGAGACAACATCGAAACGTTTGCCCTTGCTTGTGAAGGCAGTGGGCATTGCCTTCTGAGAGCGCCCATTTTCTCCATCCTTGGTAAGAACCGGGATTCTTTTAAAACATTTAGTCATAATAATAATGATGGTAATGATGATTATGAAATCCAGACCGGATTAGCGATGAAACTGTAAATATCCAGTATATTAGAAGTGAAAATTGTGGATCTTTCGGATGAAAGCTTTCGTGACTTGGTAGGTGTTCTTCGACGAGGAACTCTCGCATAATGTTAAACCAATAGAAAACACACCATGGATTAAGTCTGTTTCATACTAGAGTACAACATGAGACAATTGATAAATGCAGTGAAATCCAATTCGATTGAAGCATAAAGGAATACATGTACACTGTATATCATTGGCAGGTGGTTTTTTCTCTTCCCTAGGAAGTGACACCCAAGCTGAAAACCCTAATTTGAATGAAGCAGCTCTAAATATTTTTTAGGTTCGGAGTGGAACACCTACGTCCAGCCTCCAACCAGGTTTTCTTATCCCCCTCCCCTTTCAACCCAATTCTAGATTTTTATAGGTAAAAGATATAAATTTTAATTACCAAGAGGCCATTCTCAAAACTGGCCATCTCTTGTTTTATCCTAGAACCACCACTGAATTGACCAATCGAGAAAATTTTAGAAATGGTAATGCCATTAGGGGGTTGCATTCTCCATCTTGGCACAAAATAAAATTTGTAAGTGAAGATTTTTCAACTGAAAGTGGATGTATAGAGGGGAGTTCGCTACCTCCTTTACATGCACTTTACGTTACAATCATTGAGAAATTCGATAAATGCATGAATTGTTTTATCAGAGAAAAAGTTGGTCCTAATACTTACAAGAAATGCCAGTTGTTCTGAAGTAAACCGAGAAATATCATCTTCCTCTAATAACTGGGAAATTTCAAGAAATGTGCAAATGTTTTATAAGCTCCAATCTATGTCATACCCGGAAAAGTTGATTACGTAAAAAAAAAAAAACTCCGATAGAATGCAATACTTACTCAGTAGTTGTAATAGAAAGAGAAGATACTGGTCCGATTTTTCAAAGATACCCTAAATATCCGTATACATGTACTAGTATTTCCAGTATACTGTGATGATTGATAAAACGAATTTTGTGTATTCTTTTCGTATTGTAGCTGTTTCTCTGCAATATTTTCGATGGGACGTAAATCCAACTAGCCCCTAAAAATTGTAGTCTCTCCCTCATCTAATCGCTTGTGGTACATCAAAATTGGTACCGTATAAGTTTCACATTGTGACAACTCGCAAAGCTTACCTTTCCTTCTGTTTTGTAAATCCTTCACATAACCTTTTTCGCAGTCCTGATGGAAGTAAACAAATTCTTACTGAAACTATGATGATTAATTACCCTCTACAGAGCAAGACGGCGTTTGCCAATCACAAAACAAGACAAACAAACAAAAACGCACGAAAACTTTTTCAGAAAACTGTTTTCGTACAATTTTTCTTTTACTTACAGCCCCTAGTGTAAAACTCCGATATCGGCCAGACCCAGACAGAAGTGTGATTGAGGATCTCTACTCCTCCGAGGAGAATCCCAGTCCCTTGCTCTCACTGCTGGAGGAGCTATACGCCATTTCCGCTACAGGAATCACCAAATTCTGGGTCAAGGACGAAAAAGAAATCAGTTCGATGAAGCTAGCCTTACGGGTATGTGGTATATGTCTCCAATGCCCACCGTAAATTTATATTCATATCGTGGACAGAGAAAGTACATTATTATGTGACTTACATTTTGTTTCGTCTGCTTAGCATAGCAACTCTTAATGTAAGAAATTACTCTTTTCGTTGTCTGACTGTGTGTCTAGTTGGCCACGCCCTAGAATTTATGTAACTGAGAAATACAAACTTTTTAGTCGCCTACCGACGAAGTCGAAGAGGACTTTTTAAAAGTTTGCACTCCGTCCGTCCGTCCGTCCGTCTGTCTGTCCGTTAGTCTGGTAAATCAGTTTTCCGCACTTTTTTCTGTTCTTGCAGATATTTATTTCATATTTGGTACATTGGTTTGCCATAACAAGTTACAGATGAAGTTCGAATTTCGTCTCGGTCAATTGATTTTTCACTAAGTCATGGCCCTTGGACTTGGGGAGGAGGGGGTCCGAAAAACTGATAATTCACCACACTACATTGTATTTTTTGAAGTCGAAGGGCCGTAACTCAGTGAAAATTCACAAAATTAAAACTTTATCTGTAACACATTATGACAAAGCAATGTACCAAGTATCAATTAATGAATACCTGGAAGCACAACAAAAACCAAGTCTGGAATCTGATAATTTTCTTTCTTGCACGTGCAGATATTCATTTGATAATTGGTACATTTCAGATCGCCTCTATAAAGTTGATAATTAGTGGAGTCACATCCACACCTGATCACCAGCTTAAAGCCTACATCCAAGTTTCTTATTTCTGTAGATAAGAGTACTACACTCATCTTAAAAAAACTTCTAACTTAGTAATACAACAATGTAGCTACATTATTCATGATCACCTACATTTCACTGTACATTGACATGACCTAAACCTAATTATAAATTTGTCTTTTTTCCTGGTCTAGTCTTTGTACCTGAATAGTGATTCCTATCTTGGTTCCCCAATTTTCCCCTTTACTTTAACCTACATAATGCCCTTTATCATAACCTACATAATGGACTTCGAATATTGCTGCAGTTCAGTAATTTTTGCGACCGGTAGGAGACTATGTTTTGCCATGCAATACTCTCAGAATGCTCGTTTATAATTATCTACCACGAGTAATGGTGAGTAACATGTTCTGTATATAACGTAACTATGAGATTTAACTACTAGTATTTAGCATCTGAATCTGAAGCATACTGTATTACTTTCCTGCGATACAGGAACATCAGTTTTCACAAACACATCTTGTTCACAAGCCAGCCCATTCTCCGTCACAAGGCCAGTATTTTTGCTGGAAGGTGTGTCTCGGCTTCTATATACGATTGGTCGCTTTACCATTCCTTATTGTGATATTCAGCCAATGAAAAAGCCCCTTATTTGCAGTCCTCGGTAGCATAGAAAAACTTGCTTTCGAAGCCAAAATTTTGACTACCTTTAAGTTGGACAAGTTACAAAACTTTCAGCGAGATGCTTTATCTGCATTATTGAAATGGAGGGTGTATTTGTGTCTATAAAGACAGGGGAGGTAACGGGATTGTAAGACCATATCTTAATTCAAATTTGCATTTAATTTTTAAATTGTATCATGCATGACTGATTTTACTCACGTGCCATGAAGCAGTGATGATAATAAACATACCAGAGGCGGATCCAGGATTTCCGAAGGAGGGGGGGGGCACATGTAAAAGTGAAGTATTAGTTAAAATAATCAGCCATTTTGGGTGCCAAATCTGGCGCTTTCATATATATACACGTATCTTAGATAGTGACACAACAAAACACACACACTTTCATGGGCGCCACCATTACAGCTGACACTTTGAGTACTGGGAATATTTACGGCGATTCCCATTGGTCCTCGATGGGTCACTTAAGATCACGCATTTTAATGAGTTATGCGAAACTATAGGCCTTGTGACCCACGGTAGGTAATCGTAGAGCGACCGACCGTGGGTTTCCGACGATGGCCCATTCTATGAATTAAGATTTAAGAAGTCGCATGCGTTTCTGCGGGACAGGTGTCTGTTACCGCGGAACTGTTCTGATAAAGAATGACGTCTTTTACGTATAAGAGTACACATACTTGCTAAAATATCTTGATAATTGTCTGAATTAACTCTAGTCGTTACTGGTTATTTTACTGATCCATTGTGTTAAGATAACACGCAACGGATGAGCAGACAAATCTTGTCTTCATACCCGTCTCGTGTTTCAACACCTACCAATGTTTTGTCAGCGATAAACATAGGATGTTTTATGGTATCATATTTTATAAAGACATCTATATTCACAATGCACAATCAATTAATCTATATTCACATTATATTTACATTTGATGTTTTAATGGTAGGTTTTCTTACAGCTTTCCATGTTTGCAAATCAACAAGAAGAAACAACAGATTAAGCAGGGCTGTGTTTGTTGTTATTGGCTTTTGTTTGTGTGGGTTTTTTTTTTTTTTTTTTTTTTTTGGCATTCTGATGTCGATAGGATTTTATTGTACCACATGTATATACAGCACCGATATTTGAAATTTTTTCTGTGAAATCACGCCTTGGAGTGTAAATTGTATCGACTGCAATTAGGGATTGCTTTGTCCGTGTGACATACATGAAAACTTCTTGATTCGGACACTTTGGTTTTATGTAAAATCGCCTGTATGAATCTAGAGCCCGGATAGGGACTTAAACTGTTATATCATCATACCAGCCAGCAATAAATACGCTTACTTCATTGATATCATTATTCAGTAACTTCATTTCAATCACAATATGAAAGTGAATCATACATATACTTGGGAAAAAATATGCATTTTACTCCCCGCCCCATTATCATAAACTACTATCAAAGGGACTGGTTCACGATTTTTGATAAAAATATTTTTCATTTTTGATGGTAAACATTAAAAATATAACTCATTTGATATTGACAGCCAAAATTTTGACCTTCTGAATACAAGAATAAAAGCAATATTTTAGCCTTAAATCTGTGTTATGTAAACAGAGACTCGAGTCTTTTTACATGTATGTATACAAACAAACAAGTTAAATATTGATTTTGTAATATAAAGAATCTTGATTTTGCATAGTCACAAATTTTAACTTTTAGATGACACATTTACCTCAAAAATGCTTGAAATGTGAAAGATATGATGATCGATATCCATTTCTTTTGAAAATTTCGTAAACAATAACATACCGCAATCTTAGTTTTTTTATGTGAACTCTTCTAAACACATTAGACAGTAGATTTTTATGATTAAAAGTGAAAAAGAAAATTTTGGGGAAAATCGTGAATTAGTCCCTTTAAATTGATTTGACCATGCGCACCCATTCTTTAAAAACGTAATTAAAAAATTGTCACACATTTATACTTACATCATGTGAGAGTAGTATCTTATCGCTAATTATTTATGCAACACATTTAAGCAACAGTAGAGAAATGTAAGACTCCACTAAATTCCCACGGATGTTCATATTTAGAGTATATAATTCCAATATACATATACTCTTACATACATCCTGCAATATTTTTGTCGCAGGCGGCGTTGATGTACAATCCTGACGTCTCAGAGGTTCATGTGTACGTCACCAAGGCCAATAGCAAGTCCCCAGTACAAGGCGAGGTGGAGAAATATGTGAAAGAATTTGCCCAGAGCGGTTGTCCTTCATATACCCGAGAAATTCTAGCACCTTTTCGGATACTGGATCCTCCTCACAGTAAGTACTTGTTTACTAAGGTGGTATCAAAATGGTCAAAGCTCAAAAACAGGAACTCTAGAAAGAATTACCTAATTGTTTGTAGGTGTGAGGAAAAGAAGTGCTTTTAATTTACGGAAAGAGAGTGAAGAAATAATGACGGCCAGTCTTCGCCGAGAGATGGACGACTTTGCAAAAGAGGCGCCATAAAACAATGTTTTATCGAACATTCAATACTATTGATACTTTCTGTGATCGTTTCAAATCATCTGATGTTACGTGCTCTAGTAGACACTATCCCAGTTCAATGTTAAATATGTACTGTTTTCTTTCTACAAATCTGTTTTATATTATCTGTTTTATTGTTTGAATCCGTCCAAATAAATTTTCCATATATTGATTAGCAATGTGTTTCTTTTAAAATTGTTATCAAAGTAAAACAATGCATTAATTAATTAAATCAAACACATAGTTCTTTTTTTAAAAGATGTTTTAATTCACTGTCACTTCCTCATAAATAAAAAAGACAGGTAAGACTTTTATCACAAGTCATAAAATTTTCACAATTCAAAAACTTAATAAATGATATATATGTACAATGCCGTGTTAATTCTAACAATATCCCTTTTGCATCCAATCATTCAACACATCTTGACACATTAGTATCGAATAACAGTTACTCTCTGGTAACTAAACAACCCGAATATAGAAATTTAAAGGGGATATCCGTCTACACACGAATAAGGCCAAAAAATAAAGAATAAAAATCAAGCCCTGCTATTTACAAAGGGGCATGTTTGCACATAACATTGAAACGACTCCACAAAACACAGACACAAGCGTAACCAGAACGAACACAAATTACATCAGTTTTGTCTTAGTTATAATTGCACAGTTATGTCTCTATATAGCACCATAAATGTAAGAGTTCGTTGCTGCTGCATATATCATAGTTGGGGCAAAATGCACACACATCTATTTACAAGCCAATCGACTTCCTGTTGCCATGATGGCGGACATTTTAAAACTCGGATACACCGTATCCATCCTCCATTGTTGGGGTGTAGTCGTACGAATAAATCTTCTGCGTTGTAACTGGCTGATTTGAGTGTCCTGGCGGGTACACTTGTCGCTGGTTTGTGCACGTTTCGTTGATCATGCGGTACACGTGATATTGGTTCCAGTCTCTGTCACCTAAAATCCGTAAACAAACACTTTCATTCTCGTTTTAACGTGTTTTGAAATTTCAAAAATATTCAAAGTAAAGATTCAGGTAGAAATAAAATGAGTGATAAGCAGTAGCAATAGAACAAACGACTTTCAATCGGAAACGAACTTTGCATGCGAGAATTAAGACCGGTATTTACCTCCGAGTACAGTGACCTACTGCAATATTTGTATTGTACTTGATTAATAAATGCAACAAAAAAAAATGCAGTCTTTCGATTATGTTTCAAAATATATAAAACGGCGTCTCTTTAAATTGTTTTGTAGAATTTGAGAAAGAAAGAAATACCGCAAGGGAAACCACTTTTGTCCAATATAGGATTCACTCGTGCATGTAGTAATGTAAACACAGGAATTATCAAATTAAAATGATAAATTCGTAAAATTACTAATGATCAGTATCTGATTCTTCTCGCCAATTTATCGCGAATATTACACTATAAAGATTTGCATGAATTTCAGTGTAGCAATGGATTCCTAATCATAAAGGTCCGTAGATAATCTAGGCGCACGTTTCTATCACTGTCATGCAAGTGCTGCTTACCATATAAAACGGTGCATATACAAATATAAACATGCAAAATACTTGGTATTTTGGACAATTGCTATTTCTATTAAACAATTTATTAATGTTAATAAATCACATTGATGATGCTGCCTGATTATGTGAAAACATAATATTTCGCAAAATAATGGATAAGAGAAATCATAATTGTTCCAAACCAATGCATGAGAAACGAAAATAATATATAGACTGAAAAGATTGGCAAATCCGCAAAATTAACCTTCGCAGAATAAAAACTGACAAAAGACAACTGCAAACAATTAAGGATTCAATCGATGATAACCCTATTGTCAATTAGCACAAGTTGTCTAGAGGGATAGGTTCTGGCCTCACTTCAAATCACCCAGGAGCCATGCTTGGAAGGAGTAAGAAATTACCATGGCACACATCCTCCGTTAGACTAATTGGTCTGCCATTGCTTCACATTCAACTTTCCAGGTGCTTTCTTTTCTTGTTTGAATTGGGATAAATCCAGTCTCTCTTTCTTATTCGGTTTCTTGTCCATGGACTCAGATTCTTTCTTTTCTTCTTGCCCTCCAGCTTCCGCTGGGTCTTCTTTGATTCCAGTCTCTTTTTCTCTCGCGTGTTGATCTCTTACTTCTTCCGCTGGTGTCTCCGTCTGTTGCTCATTTGTGCTTTCTTCCTTAATATTTGATTCCGGAGTTTTGACCACCTCTGAAGACTCAACTTCTGGGTCAGGCGTTTGTTGGTCTTCTTTTAAGTCAATAACAACTTCCACACGTTCCTCTGATGCACGACTTCCTCTTCCTGTACATTTACCCCCCCCCCCACCTCCTGTCTGTGCATTTATCTCCCCTGCCTGTACATTTACCTCCCCTGTCTGTACATTTGCCTCCCCTGCCTGTACATTTACCTCCCCTCTCTGTGTATTTACCTCCCCTGTCTGTATATTTATCTCCTCTGCTTGTACATTCACTTCCTCTACATGTACATTCACATTGATTTAGAAGTGTTCTAACACAACATCTACAATCTCATCTTTCATGTCTTCTAAAGATTCTATATCATCATTCATTTCCACGATAGTTTCATCAATATCTTTATCATCTGATGGTAGTTTTTTTTTTTTTTTTTTTACTTCTAAACTTTTTTGTTCCTTTGGTTTTTCTACATTCTGCTCTTGGTTATCAAGTTCCTCTATTTTCCCTTATCTTTTCCAAATTCTTCATTAACATTTTCCGCTGACTTTGACTCATCTGTTACTTCGATCGACTCAGATTTCGTACCAACTTCCCCTTCAACGATTTCTTTTATACTCGATTCATCTAAAATGGCAGTTTCTGTTTGTTCTACTTTATTAGGATCTTGACAGACTGTTTCAGTATCATTAGAAATGGGAAAATCTTCACTAGATTTAATCCATATTGCTGGCGTACTTTCAGCTTTATTTATATCAATTGAATCACCTAAATTTTCACTACTAGAAACAGGTATATTTTCACTTGATTTAGAAATGCTTGCATCTTCCGTGGTGTTCAACTTTTCATTATTCAAAGAAGAGTCATGTGTACTTTGGCTTGAGTTTGATATATCGGATGGTAATTCGATATTTTTCTCAGTATTGATATTAAATGAGTGACTAGATATATCTTTATTTCCTATACTTTGATCGGCTGTATCCGCTGGTTCGGTATTTACATTTGGCGACACTTTATTTGGTAGCGGTGGTGTTTCATTGGCCTGTAATGGCGCCTGGACTTCTTTGTGTTGTTCTTTAGACGAAAAGAAAAGTATTTTCATATGATGAAATTAGTAAGTGCTGTGCAGATTTCATCACGTATAAGAATAACTAATATCTTTAGAAGATATATATATTTTTTAAATTTAATGGGTGATTGTAAACTAAAAAAAAAAAAAAAAATACCCCACCTCCCAAAAAAAGAAGAAAACTCTTGCAAAATACAGGATAACATTTTCACAAAAAGGTTATATAGTGTAATATGATGCCAATGTGATTTACAAAAATATTCGACGTCATCTAACCTATCATTTTTTCAATATGCTTATTCAGTATTCAATGCATTCATTAACTTAACCTTCTATTTTGCTTATTATTGATATAATAGGCCACCATACCGTGGTTTCAGCGGGTGAAACGTCACAATATCACAAATTACGTCACAAATTACGTTGTGTGAGCGTCTTCGTCATCGGCTGCCATGTAACTAATCTATTCATTTGCCATCTTCAATTTGCATGATTTGTAGCTTCCAATATCATTCGTAAGTTTCCTTCCGGTTGGCGAGTAAAAAGTTTTACTGATATGTATAACTAAGGTTTTATCGTGCATGTTTACAAATATGTAAACAATTTCGTGTGTTTATAAGTATGGAAACCACTAAGCATTATTATTCTAATGTTAAATTTTATATGTTTATCAATATTCAAACAACTGTATGTGTTATACTTATATAAACAACTAAGCATATAATTCGGATTTTCTATCGTGTATAACTATATGTTGATCAGTATGTAAACATTTACATATAAGTATGGTTGCATATTAATATTATAATAATAAACTTTGTGTTTTTATCGTATTAGTTTATATATAAAACATGTAGTTAAAGTATAGATGCAGCTATACATCAAATCCAGGTATATTATAAGCATATGCAAATATACATAAAATTCAGGTATGTTATTATACGTGTGTATTTTGTAACTTTCTCCTTGATGGAATGTCGCAGTTTGTATGTATGCAGGCCTGCTGCATACTATCATATTCAATATATATGTAAGCTTGTTGGATGTATGCGATTTGTGATTTTGCATCTATTCTATATTTTCATTATTTAATTAAATATATATATCATGTAATTAAGTATACCACTTCTCATGGTTGATATTTTATCTGTCATACAATTTTAACATAAGTACTAACCCACCACTTATTACATTATGCATCTTCAGTTTTATACACATAATACATACTATCGAATAAGAATTATATGGAGCCATGTCGTGCTACGGCTGGATCTAGCTACAGAAACATGGTACAGGGTCTGAGGTGTAGCACCTGACGACGACCTCAAAATTCTTGCCTGACGACGACCTCAAAATTCTTTTTTTAAATTTTTTATTTAGTTTTAATAAATATAAGTTACTTCTTTATTTCGTTATGATTTATTACCTATGACCACTATGTTGGTGCATTTGGGAAGTGTTGGAGGGTGAGGCTGGATCGAAATGAGATGGATAGTATTATGGCTGATAATACAGTCACCATTCGGTTAACAATATATAGTTAAACAATCCTACCAATATCAAACAAACAATGATATACATTTCTTATCAGTCCCATGTCCAAACAATGACGATCTTGTAGAAGTTGGAGATTTAAATGTTCGCCAGGGTATACGGTAAGATTCTATCAGTTCTGCGCCATTGGGAATCACCAGAATGTTTATTTCTGTATGTACACGTAATCCTTAGAACGAGGTATGTTTTCATGGGTAGAGATGACAGCTTTTCGTACTTGTGTGCTGCTCTGGGTCTTTGTAGGAGCCAGAGCCGAAAGTGAGTACTATTTCCACAACTTATTCGTATACTGCTGGTCTCTATAATTTGTCTCTCAGTCTTTATTTATGTTTGTGGACTGAATATCAAGCTTCTAACTTCATATTATGCGCCTATTGTGTATGTGTACAACACCATCTTAACTTTGGTATATGAATAATTGTCTATATGAATCTACAAGGAAACTAAAGTAAATATTAAATGATCATCTGATTTATTAATGTATATTCAAACAGTTCTGACATAGACTTTCATTAGGACACAAAAATAATCAATACTATTAGAAAAGTGATGGAAGACAATAATCATAATATATATTTTTTTCAAAATTGCGCACAAGTATTTTTGCGAAAGATAGACATTTTACGTGGATAGAAACCCATAACAGTCATTATTTTGAATTGACAAATAATTTTGTAAATAGGAATTTATAAAAACTTATTATAATTTTTGACAAACTTTTTTTTATTTTATCTCAGAACAGTGTATCAATGAACAAAAAGAAATATATGAATACTTATATCTTTATTATGGCGTTTATGGACACAGCTGTATTTACTACAACACAAAAGAGACGGGCTGCCAGCATGATCAAGGACAGGCCCCAATAAACAACAAAAGCATCATTAAAAGCAAATTCAACATCAACATATTCTCTTGTAAAGTCAACATTCAAAGTTCAAAAATATCAACATTCACAATTCAAAGTTCACAGAATATCAACGAGTGCTTGACCCTGGGAGGTGCAGAGGTTAAACATATCATGACCTTGACCCTGGGAGGGGCAGAGGTCAAGGACTTGTAGATTTTCACATTTCAGTAAGTTCTGACAGTGCCGTTCGTAAGTGCCACAGGTTACCTACCTTGAATGGCAGTACTGGCAATCATGACAGGAAACTCCGCCACACTGGGGGTGGGGGAAGAGCGGCACTTTGCTATAATTAAGCCGTACCCATAAGGACTACTGCGGAAAGTATAGCTTCTAGGCCCCCTTGTAATGTGTTTAATAGAATGGAATTCCCTAGTTTGGATAGATGAACCGCATCACTGTGTAAAAATGGGGGTTGTGGTTTGATGTCTGGATATGAAATGACAGCCCACCCCCCCCCCCCCCCTTCCGACTTGATTAAAGCGCTTGCAAAGGAATTAAGGCGCCGGCGTGCTTCCTCCATTTTGGTCCTATAGTGGGAATATTTCCATTTAATGCGCGGTAGAACGCAATACCATATAATCCTAGCATTGGGTAAATTTGTTTTATAAATGTTGTAACTTTCTTAGTCTGTAACCTCAATTTTCTTATGGATGTATGACCTCAATCGTTCCCACCGCAATGTAGTAGAATGGCGCTTGGATGCGGGCCAAATCTACTTAAAAGTATTTTGATTTATTGATGACCTGCATAAGAGCTAGACCGCTGTAACTCTGCCACCATAAAGATATATTTACCCTACCGAGATTCAAACCGCAACCACCAGGCCTAAGTAGAGCTTCTGTTTGTGCCCACTTTAATATTGGGCTCCACAAACCAAACGATTTGACTCTCTACAAAATAAATGAACTTGAAAATTACAACTTTGGTATACGGATATATGATTTATAACAGCTAGACCGCCATCTACCAGATTTCTGAATGACATCGGATGAAAACCCCTTGATTGCTAGTTCAGTACTCGCCCCAATCCTAAAAGAATGAGTTTTATACTTGCCTGGCAATTGAAGTACTTTAATTGCTTTTGACAAAATAGCAGTAAATTGGTTTCTAGTCAATGGGGACGGATCGAAATGGCAGAAAAGGGGGGCCGAGTCATTAGGGCGTACATTCAGAAAAACATCCATATGATAAAATGGGCATGTCGATTCTCCTACCCTAGAAATGTTAAGTACTGAACCCTTGCCCACCTGGTCAGTCTTAGAATATGTAATGGTTAAACTTATTGAGCCATTTGCTCTGTCTAGTTTAACATCACCTCTTTGTACAACTCTTGCTGTTGAACTGCGATCGCTAACTAATTCGCCTACCCTGAGCAGCCCGTGAAAAGCCAATGAGAATGCAGCGGAAAACAAAGCAGACTCATAGACATTACTACAAATACATGGAAGCACCTGAAATATTCTAGCTAAAATATCTTTTGTTATTGGAAGCCTGCTATCTGGAGTATGCCTCAAACGTGTCATACCTTACAAAAGTTTAACAACCAAAAATTCAGAAGTAGGATCATAAATTCCTTGCAAATTGCAATGATATGACAAGGCTGCCATGTATGAGAGCTAGACCCCTGATAGATAAATTTAACATGAATTGAACTATTGAAGCTAAGTTGGGTGGCCAATTTGGACTGATCCGGTTTTCTGAGCAAAACTTGTAATACGCCTGGAGACTTGCATTGTGAGCTCTGTGTGTGTTTTGTGATAATGAAGCGTCTAATAATTTGTTGAATTCAAACTGGAGATGAGGTTTGTGAAGGAGGAGGGGATCGACAATGAAACTGGATCTGCTTCCGGCGCTGCATGACGAAATCTTTCCCACTGCTTGCGAGAAATAGAATCGGAAATGATGTTAAGTTTTGTGGGAATATATTCTGCACGGAATAAAATGTTATGCTGCGTGCATTTCAAAACAAAGGGTGGAAGGGACATAACCAATTTGGATTTTGAGGACTGCTTATTTAATATTGCTACAAGAGCTTGATTGTCTATATGATGGATGATTTTCTTGTTGGCAAGTTTATCGGCCCATAAATAGACTACCAATTCGACCGGTGTTATATAGTAGCCTTTCCCCCTAGCCATCTTTTCCGCCGGAAAAATGGCTATATAGCAGTCCCCCCCCCCCCCCCGGAAAAATGGCTATATAGTAGATCTTCCCCCACGGAAATGTGGCTATATAGTAGGATTTCCCCCCTTTTGTAGCGAGATGATCCCCAGGAAAACCGACTAAATCTGTATTCTGATTTTCCCCCTTCTTTTCATCCCGGTTACGTTTACGGCTGACCATTCCCATACATATTATTTCCATTCTGAAATTAATCCTTTTCTGGCTATTCATTTCTTATATATCCTAAATGGAGAGTTAATTTTTGGAAATATTTATTATTCAACAAACATTTCATTCAGTCAAATGTTATGTAAAACAATCATATATTTAGAATGTAAAATCAGAATATTTCGTGCTTGTAAAACAGCACATATTTAGGCAACTCATAATTTGTTAGTTTAACAAATAAGTAATTATCGTACGAGAAATCAAAATTGTCTCTCTCCATTTGACTAACACAAAAACTTTTCATACAGATAGTGGAGTAAACTTAAATTCTACAACTCTGTTGATTGTCTACCCCTGATTCAAAATTGCCGTTACTAAGGAATCAACTCGATCTCTCGCAAGACATGATTCTTAAAACCTCATTAGGAGAAAGTGAGATTTTTCGATTGAATTAGAGGTTTTCGAGAGGACCCCCCCCCCGTTGGTGGATTAATAGATGTGAACATGTTATCGATATAATCATATAATCGTAACTATTCCAGACGGTGCAACTCCCAGCTGTACTGTCAGTACTTTGATTTATACATATTCATTTACAAACTTTCTCCAAAGATGAATTTATTTTGAATCTGACAGATGGACAACGTCATCATACTTTGTTCCCATACCAAGAATATTCTGGAAAAGTTTTGATTTTTAACATGCACTCCTAAAACTTTTTAGCTCACCTGATCTGAAAACTTATTATTCATTTTGCCATCTCAATTTATTACATGTACATGTTCATACATGTATATTACATATATCTGCTATCCTAAAAGATCCTAGATTGTTTTAAAAAAAATGAAAACAAAGATTCGTGGTAATATTTCGTCCATTTTGTATTAAAATCTTTTATGCAGTAACCCCCCAACCCCCCCAATGGAATTTTGAATTTCAATTTTTGCTAAATATTTGCACCCCAAAAAATGTTGGAACCAACACCCCCCCCCCCCCCCGGGCAAATTGGGTCTATACCTAAAATATTTGGACCCCTGGATATATTGCCAGGATCCACCCATGGCTTAGGTTGGTTTCGTTTCGTTCCTACTTAGGCCTTGCCTCGTTTCGAGTTCGTTTCGTGGTTTTGCAGATGCCCTAATGATCTACATATACAAACGAAAAAACAAAATGACCAAAGTGTCAAAAGAACGGCCTCAAACCATTTGTTTCATCTAAAAATTCGAAGTAAACATGTTTTAGACAATAATAATAATGCATTGTACATTCATAAACCTGCTATGAAGAAGATCTATTATACAGTAGTCTTTCCCCCTAGGGGGGGAAAGGCTACTATATAGCCATTTTTCCGGGGGGGGGGGTCTACTAGGGGGAAAAGGCCATTATACAAACACCGGTATTAGCTCTAAAAATGTCATATCACCTTCATCACCTAATAGGTCTTCCAAAAGGGGGACCAACCAAGGTAGCACCATTCACCTTGAAAATAAGCCCCACAACCTAAGTTTAAAGCCCCTGAACTGTCTGTAAACAACTCTAACAAATCATCTGATGTCCATTCCTGGTCTAAGAAGTAAACTTGACCATTAAAGTTGTTTAAATTTTTTGACCATGTGCAAAGATCTCCATGCATGGCTTTTGTAATACTAATATGGTGGTGAAGCTTTGTTACCCGCTATTGTAGCATCATATAGCCGCCTCACAAATGCACGACCAGGGAGGATAGCTCCAGTGAAAAAGTTTAACTTTCCTAACAATGACTGTAGGTGTTTTAGAGTAGTCTTTTTCCTGGACATGAAATCCTCAATGATGACCTTAAGTTCAAGCAATTTGGGGTCTGGAATTTTAACCAACATCTGAACTGTGTCTATCTCTAAGCCTAAAAAAGTTAGGCAGGTTGTTGGACCTACTGATTTGTCATCACGGCACATATTTTGAAATGTTGACATAATACATTTACACCCTTGATATATTACAGACAAAATTACCAGTTCCAGTGTACATACATGTAGGCTGATATAATATGAATCAGTGAATCAGATAATTTTTAAAACGTGGATAGATTAGTATTCTGCCGTTATCACGCACGTAGTTAAGCTACCTGGAGTCTAAAAAATGTAAAAAGATACAACATAGATCCGAGATAAATATATATATTCATGGTTCGAATTTTCCTCCATTGTTTTTATAAAGATAACTGAAAAAAATCAAACTAGAATTAATTGTTGGAGGGGTATCATCGGTTAATAGGCTTCATATACGATTTCACTTTAAGGTATATCATGATGTGTATTCGTCATTATTTGACCTGGTTATCACATACAGTGTGGGAGCTGGAACAAGTTTTCTGTCTGCCTCCCTTCCCGCTTTCTACGGGCCTGTCTGCATGCTAAGCATACATCAAAACATTTATAGTTTTAGAAGAAATGTTTCGTTGTTTGGTAAACATATTAGAAGAATAAGCTTTCTGTCATATTTTAAGTTTACATGTATATGCATGTAGAAATCCACCCTCTAACCTTTAATCTATTGTGACCTACATTTTGATTGGTTAATATGGATTTTGAATTTCATTCGAATCTCGTATTTTGAATTTCGAATCTCGTACTCTGAATTTCGAATCTCGAATGAGCCTTCTGTGCTTTCGTAAATATCGCACCTAATTTTACAGACAAAAAACCTTTGATTTCATCACCGACCAGATATGATGCACAGGCACCTGAAGTATGGATATTACTAACCCCCCCCCCCCCTTTTCATAAAGTTTTTTGGAGGCAATAATTTATCTGAAATGTATGAATTCCCAGTCTATCTCATCCCTCTCTCGATTCATGTAATCGTTTCACGCTTTTTGTAAGCTTTAGAGATTGGCCTTCTACCGGTATAATAAAATACACAAGGTATGAAACAAAAATTTGTAAACAAACAGGGGGTTCCCGTTTCTGGGCACATTTTTCAAGTAATTACAGCGTTACCTAAGGAATTTTGGCGAGCGGCAGGCCGGGGAGATGTCATACTACACGTCTCTTCAACTCAAAACCCATCTCATCTCTTTTATTTGACACAATCTTGCGTGCATTGATCGGACAGGGCTTCATCTCTTCCACTGGCAGCCAAAAAGGAGTTCACAGAGTACGAATTAAAAAGGTGTCGTGTGATTGGTCCGCGAATAATCCCGAGACCATTCGGATGATCCCGAGACTAATCAATGTCTTTGCGAACCAATCACACCACAGGGGCTAAGCCCGTTTTGGGCCCGAACTCTGTGATACCATATGGTATCACAGAGTTCGGGCCCAAAACGGGCTTAGCCCCTGTGAATCACACAGCGCATACAACAACTTCATACTCTGTGACCTCCTTTTTGTCTGCCAGTGTGAAATCATACTTCATATGATATGCTGTAACAAGCTATTGAATAAAGTTTTGGTTTAGCGATCAACCTTTTCATTGAAAGACACATGTAAATGATGTCAGCATCATTTGGCAATACTGTGACGGGCTGATTTAAATTCACAGATGCCAAGTAGTTATTTTTTTTCACACTGACTTCATAACATACTTAACATACTTTAGAGGGGAAAAGATCAATACTAGAATCTAGTGTTTAGGCCACACCAATTTGTAAAATAGTTCTTCGGATTTTCAAACAAAAAAAGTGAGGCGAGAAGGCGAAATTATTTTACAAATATTATTTTTAATTTTGGAGATAAAAATTATGAGGCGAGCGAATACAAGAAATATAAATATTTTTAATTTAATTAAGTGTGATTTTAAAAAGCGGGCGCCTAAAAATAAAGATCTAAAATCATCAGATATCATTTGTTTACCACATAAACTTAATATTTTTCAACTTTGTTGATATAGTTTACAATAAATAAGAAGTATTTCAGGTTTCAAAGACTTATTTTCTTTATACCCAATACATGTACTTTGCAACATTAACTGATAAGGTCTTTTTGAAGAATTTTATTTAAGTTTCATTTTCTACAAACTTTCGATTCAGAGATACGCATATTGCTAGGGACACATCCAGTTTTGACATTCATTGCAAATGCAATATCCATTGCATCGCTTTGAGCATTTTCTTGAATTTTGATATGACATCACCAAACCTTTTGTGAATTTGTCGTTAACTGTCGGTCCAGTTTAAAATAGTCATCGATCAGTACCCCTTGCTTGTTGTAAGAGGCGAATAAATGGGGTGGTCCTTCAGATAGGACTGCAAAAACTGAGATCCTTGTCACAGCAGGTGTGGCACGATAAAGATCCCTCAGTGCCATAAGCGCTGAGCATAGGCCTAAATTTTGCAGCCCTTCACCGGCAATGGTAACGTCTTCATGTGAGTGAAATATTCTCAAGAGAGACTTCAGTCAATATATAGGCTAATCAAACAATCAATGTTCTCTAATAGTGGCATCGAATAGCGCTTCAAAAGTTTCATCGCCTTCCAGTTCGATTTCAGCATAAGGAACAACTTCCAATCCAGTGTTATGAAGTATCGTACATATTAAGATAGACATCATGAATAACTTAACCGTATTACACTGTTAGGAAATTTCTCGAGAGCCCGCGCTTCTGTCATTTGTCAGCATATACATCAAGGTGGGTTTGTTTTGATGAATTTTTATTTGTCATCTTATAGCGTAGCATTATTTAAGTTATTTTGTCTTCTTTGGGGGAAATCAGACTTTGAGTAATTTAGCTTTGCAGGTACTTTCATGTAGAATGTATTATCTGATTTCCCCCAAAATTTTATGTTGAAGATTTCTTTCGTCATTTGGTATTGTAATAAATGACAAATTTTCAATCTCAATCATTCTTTTGTTCAGATTTTTTATGACAGCAAAAACGAGCTACGGTGAGCAGAGTTTGGGTAATAGAAGCTGATAAACATAAAGGTTATTTGTGCGCTTGTTGTAAAAACTAAAAAAAATATTTACGGATATTTTTGAACACGCGGGCGGATATTATTTTTTGATAATATTATAATTTGGATTTGTTACAAATAGAAGCGGCGAATCCGACGAACTAGATTACAAATTGGCATGGCCTTATATACTGATAAGTACCCCCCCCCCCCCAAAACCACGATTATATATTGTATACCACTCAAAAGTTGTAATGTTCTATGTGTTAGCATTCGTAAAAAATTTTATGTCTGAAATTTGTAACATTTTTAAAAGAGCTATTCAAAAACTTTTGACGCATATTTGAAATCTAGTTGATTTATATTTTTAAAAAATGGAATCCATCTCCCAAAGTCTTAGACCCATCAACTGGATTTCTCTCAGATTTCAATCACAGATCAACACCTTTGTAGAACTTTTACTGAAATTCAGACATCGCCCTTTGCATTATCCTGCTTACATTGAATCAAAAACATTCCTTCCTTAGCAGATATAGTAAATAATCATACAGTATGTGTTTTAGCATGACTATAATTCTGGTTTTCTTCCAGAGACTATATTTGACTCGGATTCTTTAACTGTTGTCGATCCGTCCACAGTCAGCAATGCAGCGGATTATGCAGATCCAGCCAACTGCGGTACGGTATTTGGACACTGTTAGTAATACATTGCCCCGACAGACAGATTCTTCGGTATCGACTTTGCATTTGGATTGTACTTCCATGCAGTACATGTAACATTTTTTTCCACATCATTATATTCAATGACTGGTCGCCTTAACCCTCGTACATCATAATGTGACTGGTCACCCTAACCCTGATACATCACAATGACTGGTCGACTAACCCTCCTACATCACAATGACTGATCGACTTACCCTCCTACATCTCAATGACTGGTCGCCCTAACCCTCCTACATCACAATGACTGGTCGACCTACCCTCGTACATCTCAATGACTGATCGACTTACCCTCGTACATCTCAATGACTGGTCACCCTTACCCTCCTACATCACAATGACTTGTCGACTTACCCTCCTACATCACAATGACTGGTCGCCTTAACCCTCATACATCACAATGACTGGTCGACCTACCCTCGTACATCACAATGACTTGTCGACTTACCCTCGTACATCTCAATGACTGGTCACCCTTACCCTCGTACATCTCAATGACTGGTCACCCTTACCCTCCTACATCAAAATGACTGGTCGCCCTAACCCTCATACATTACAATAACTAGTCGACTTACCCTCGTACATCACAATTACTGGTCGACTAACCCTCCTACATCACAATGACTGGTCGACTTACCCTCCTACATCACAATGACTGGTCGACTTACCCTCCTACATCACAATGACTGGTCGCCCTAACCTTCGTACATCACAATGACTGGTCGCCCTAACCCTTGTACATTACATTGGATGATTCAAACTATGCGAATACAGAATTCACCGTCGATATCGAAATAATATCTTCCATTTCGACAGCAAATGGCGGACATTTGCAAAACACAAAACTACAAGTCTTCATTAATAAAATGTTAATAAACATTGATAAATACAAATCACTTTCGCCGCGCAAGGATTCATTAAGCATTTATCTTAGTTCTTCATATAACCATAGTACGTAAGCTATTTATCAAATTTGAAAGCGTAATTATTGAATATGGAGTTTGCAACTTTCTTTCTTTCTTTCTTTCTTTATTTCCTCCAGATGGAGATTCTAGTACAATAGTAGTGCATTAATCAAGACATATGCAAATGTGCAAAATAATATAAGGAATACAAGTGATTACAATGGAAGAGAGGGAGAATACAAAAATTCCTAAAGAACATATTAGAAGCATATACAATATTTAGTTACAGTGTAACTCGAAGTTTGTTATAATACATTGCTGCTGCATCTCTTATAAAACGAAAGTTCAGAAGATGTAGTTCTGGAATGTTAAAATCAGGCAAGTTTGAGATCATGCTTCTTGCGCCGAGGATGAATAAATACAAGTCATATTGGGACAGCCCACATAGGTCGGCAGCCAAAGAAATATCAAAGTCTTCAATTAGAGTTTCCCACCATGCGTCGCGATATAGGATTGTTTCAGAAGAAGTAGTTGATACGTGCTCAAACACATTCGTGAAAGGTCTCGCGCACAATGAGCAAATTTCGGGTGGTGTATCCAGAAGAGTCCATAATTTTACAATAAACTTGCACCGAAGAATCTCGTTATTATTGTGCGGAATATTCCATAACAGAGTTGGTGATTTTCCATCGCAAAGAATGATAAATCGGGTAAAGTCAGGATCAGCACGCATGCGTTGTCGTCTGGAATCGGAATGGTAAGTGATGACAGAGGATTTAACAGATCTTTTCCACTCTGATTTTGAGGAGAAGACACCATTTTCAAGATATCGAGTTAAAGCAGGATACAAATTGTATTTGGTCAATAGAGGCATGATGTCCTGAATAAATCCGCGATGTTTGGCACAGGGGTTCATCATATACGAGAATAGACGAGTGAGGAATATGTGCTTTGTGAGATAAGTAGTGCCCAGTTCACAAAGACGTCCAAAAAATTGCAGTTTCTTGATGTCAATCTCCGCAGTAATAGGAAGCAGACCCAGGAGGCTTTCACACATATCCGATCTTGTTTGCTGATGAAGACCCATTGCGTGTTTTGCAATAAAATGTTGGAATGTATTGAGGGTTTCGACATCTTTTCGTCGTAGGTCGCACCAGAGTTCGCATCCATATAATACAGAGGGGATAACTACCTTCTTATATAGCTTGGAGATCGTGATTGGGTTTAGCTGTTCGGATGCTTTTAGTGCAAAATATGTTTGGCGTCCTTTCATGCAAGCATTGGAAGTTCTGCTACTGGGATCAAATGTGGAATTCAGTAAAATTCCCAGGTGCGTGTATTCCTTGGAAGAGTGAATAACATTCTTGCCTAGGTGCCAGGATAATGTGTCCAGATGTTTTGCCCTTTTCGGATAAAAATAGAGTACATTGGATTTGTTTGCATTGAATGTAAAACGCCATTTTGTTGAATACTCGTATATTTTGCGTAGAATTTTCTGTAATCCATGCGGGGTGAGCGCAACACAACAAATGCCATCCGCAAGCCTTGGATTAGAGCTTATGATACTGAAAATACCGGTATTTGTACACAGATTTTGAATTTCGTGCAGCAAGTCGTCGATAAATACAAGGTAGAGAAAGGTTGACAAAACACCACCCTGTCTAACGCCTGGTGAAATTGGAAACCAATCAGAACTGTCTTGGTTAACAACGACAGAGAACGATGTGTTTACATGACAATCGTTTATTAGACTCCATATCCGACCCGAAATCCCAAGCCTGTGAAGTTTGCACATTAGACCATGTCGCCATACAGTGTCAAATGCCTTCTGTGTATCAAGAAAGGCTACAAGGACGGGACTCCCATGTTCTATATTGTGGTAAATCGTCTCTTGAAGGTTGAAGGACGCTGTTATACACCCAAGATTTTGTTGAAAACCTTGCTGTTGTTGATTTGGAAATTTATCATAGGCTGGATATAAGTCCGAATTCGGGTTAACAACAACTTTTCAATACTTTTCGCTGCCCTTTAAAAACAGACTTTGAAGTAGCTCCGACAGAAAAATTTCACATTTGATAATCAGATATGAATCCTTGCGTGATTTGTATTTATCAGTGTTTATTAATATTTTAAGAAACGAAGGCTAGTATTTTTGTTTTATTTTTGCATCAAATTATTAAGAGTGAGTTTAATTGTTGGGTATGTTGGCATATTTCTGCTCCCTGCATGCGAGATAAATTATTTCAACGATTATCTCGTATGTTGACATAAATAAGTCGAATGTCAGCATTATTATTTTGCATGTTGACATAAATTATCTTGCATGCAGGGGGCAGAAATCTGTCACCATAGTTGGTCATGTCATGTTTCGTGAACTATAAAGCGTAAACTGATCCAACCCAGCCGGCTTATGTCCAACAATTAGATTCCTTTCTTAAATACATGATTGATTGTCGACGTGGAAACGATTATGGATATCATCAATATCGACAGCAAATATCGTGATATACGATTTAGTTTCGATACTACAAGAACTTTTTTAATTTTTTTTTTTTTTTTTTTTTTTTTTTTTTTTTACAGTTGACATTGATTTTATTAAGTAAGTACATAATTCTAGTTTTGGGGTAAAATATCCGAAGAATTGGGGTAGAATATCCGAAGGGGCCCCCTGGATTAGAAAGGCATTTAGTTCATATAATTCATGTACATACAATTGCAGAAATAAAAAGATAATAATAATACATGTAGTCAGAGGTCACATAAATCAGAGTCCAAGTTTGTGCCCCCGACCTGTTTATCTTGAAGGACTGTCCCCTTCAAGTATATCAACTTATTACAATGCATAAAGACAAAAAATATATATTCATTATACATTATATCTTTTCAGCAATATCCTTTAGTATTTTATAAAAATAATTTGCTTTGATTTTTTCACATGCAAGGAATTCATAAAATAACTGTTTCTTGATATACACGATGAGACCATGAATACTCTCTTCACAATTTTCAAATCTACATTTCATTTTAAATTTATGTATTTTCATAGCAATAAAATACATGTATATCACAATGTTGTAGCTGTTTGTTGTATTGTTTTCTTGTAGATAAAAACCTAGAACAATTAATTTCCATGTAATCTTGAAATTGAAATATTTTCCTACAGTGTTCCAAATATATTGTATATTTTTGCACTCAAAGAGTAAATGCTTTGAATTTTCTACAACATTACATAATTGGCAAAAACTGGATTGTTCCTTTTGCCATTTGCTCAGTGACAAATTACAGTGTGTCAAGTTATGTAATAATTTGTAATTGAATTCCGCTACTGATTTGTTTAAGATATTTCTTACTCTAGAAATATAAATTGAATTTCTAAATTCCTTAAAACTACAGTTTAATTCACTAGACCATTTGTTTTCATATATTGGCTAAACAAACATGGACATAATAATATTATAAATTTCTTGACTATTTTTAAAATTCCTTGATTAATACAGTTGTGTTATTTCTTAAATGTACTTTAACGACATCCTTGATGTTAATATATATGGATTTTTGGCAAGCAAATTGTGTTTCAATTTTTCTGAAAATAATTTTCAGAATTGTGTATTCACATAGCCAGTTAGCTTTCACTTTTAAGATATGATTGAAATGTTTTAGTACTTTAAATTTTCCGTTTACATCAAAAAGGTCCTTTACATGTAATATTTTACTTTGAATCCAATTTTTGAAACATAGTGTGTAATTTTTGTACCTAAAGAGTGTATTTAACCAAATTGGTTGAGACAAAATTTCATCGGTCGATTTAAGTGTGATATTCTGTAAAGCTTTGCATTTATTAAAATAGCTGATCACTTCGCAATAAAATGTAGGAATATTTGTCAACTTAATTTCTTGTTTATTCTTTGTGCTTAGACCTAGGATATAACTTGGGTTAATGTTATATTTTCTTAGGAAAGAATAAAACAAGTCGTTTTGTGATGTATTTGAATTAAATAGACGTTTGACCCACATGACTTTTAAGGCTTGAAATTTTCTTTTAATATCTACTACTTCTATCCCCCCATCTTCTATTTGTCCAATAAGGGTTTTTCTTTTTATTCTTTCTCTTTTATTCCAAAGGAAATTGAAGATAGCTTTGTTAATTCGTTTTATGATATTTTCTTTGGATTCTCAAGAATACTTGCACTGTATAATAGTTTAGACAGTGCTAATGTATTTATTACTGTGTATTTTCCAAAAAGAGTTAGTTTTCTAGATTTCCGTGTATTTAGTGTCTTGGTGAGTTTTTCAATCTTTTCGTCCCAGTTAAGTTTATAACATTTAGCATGGTCGTGTCCTAAGTGTATCCCCAAATACTTTACTTCTTCATTGGTCATTTTAATATTTTCTAAATATTGATATCGATGTTTTAATGGTTCAAGTAAAATTCCAATAGTTTTTTCAATATTTAGTTTCATACCAGATTTAGTGCAGAAAGTACTTATTAACTCAATTCACTTTTTTAAAGACTCTGAATCAGCTATAAGTAACGTTGCGTCATCCGCGTGTTGCAAGATTTTTATTTCATTTTCCATGTGGGTTTTTTTTTCTCATCCTTTTATATCATCACGAGATTTTAATTTTAAAGATAGAATTTCAACAACAAGTAGAATAGAAGAGCTGATATTGGACACCCCTGTCGAATTCCATTCTACTGAATCGAAAGCTTTTTGAAAATCTAAGAATATCAGCATTCCCTTTTGATTATTGGTTTCACAATACTCAAAAATGTCTAAGATTATTCTTTCGTTTGTTCTGATATATCTCCCCTTTATATAAGCGGTTTGATCGTGACTGATTAAGTTACTTAATAAGTTTTGTAATCATTTTCCTAAAACAAAGGCGATAATTTTGTAATCTGTATTAGTCAAGCTAATTGGTCGGTAATTTTTTATATTTGACTTATCTCCCTTTTTGTGTATAAGCGATAGAATGGACATTCTTTGAGTAAAAGACATCATGCGCATTTCATGGGCCATTTTTAATGCAATATAGAAAAAAAGCTTGATATCGTTCCCGAAAATCTTATAAAGCTCTACAGGAATACCGTCGGATCCTGGTGATTTTTTGTTTTTCATTATTTTAACAGCTTCCGAGCATTCCTCTAAAGACGGGGATGAGTCGCATATTTTTTTCTCGTTTTCGCTTAAAAGTGGGGTCTTTATTTCGTTTAGAAATTGTTTGTTTTCATTGGATTCCGTGTTGTTACTTTCATATAGATTTTTGTAAAAATGTGTAATGTTTTGCAATATATCGTCATTGTTTGTGCAAGTTTGATCATTTTGTTGTAGACAATTGATCGCGTTTGAAATTTGAGGATTTTTTCTAGTCTGAGAAAATATGCTGTACCCCCCCCCCCCCCCCCCGATTCTAACCATTTCGCTTTTGATCGAATGAATGCTCCTTTTGTTTTTTCTTCATAATAATTTTCCATTTCAAATTCTAGTTTTCTTTTTCTATCCATATCAATGAGACGCAAGTCCGTATTTTCTATTTCTTCTAGTTCCTGTTCTAGTTTGTGTATTTTATTACGTCGTGAATTGCTATTGTGCTTTGTGAAAGATATAGAATAATTTTTTATCAATATTTTAATTTTCCCCCATTTCATTTGATCATTACGAATAGCATTTAACTCATTTTCATTACTAGCGAGTAAATCTTTAAATCCTTTAATATAATCTGTGTTCAGTAACAGGGATGTGTTTAACTTCCAGTAACCCGGACCTCGAGAGTTAGTATTCAGTGAGAAGTCAAAACGTATTGCTAAATGATCAGTTGACCTATTGCCATTTGAATTCGGCACCTTTCAAATTTTTTGAAATAAATATATAATCTATCCTGCTTTTAGCATTACCATTCCCGTCGCACCACGTATATCCATTTTTTCCATTATTTTGTTCTTTCTATAGATCTTTAAGACCTATTTCTTTAAAATATCAATTAAAAACTTTGAACTTTTATCTTTAAATTTGTTGTCTCTATTTTGTCTGTTGTCTGAAGAAAGACCACAGTTAGAATCTCCCACTATTGTCCCTATCAAGAGTATTTTTGATAATCCAGGTTTTAAGTCTTTTAAAGAAGTCTGTTCGAGCATTTTCATTGTTTGGCGCATATACATTTACCAGACAGTAAGTATTATCATTATGTTTTATGTTTGTAAGATTTTCTCTGCCGTCAATTGATCTATGTACATTAATGATTTCACAATCAAAGGTTTTCTTAATCAAAATTGACACGCCCCTAATATGAGCTGAATCTGAAAAACAATGCAAGGATTTGCCTTGCCATCTTGAATCAAATTTGAAGACATTTTGTTCACAATAATGGATTTCTTGCAAGAAAACAATATCAATATACTACAAGAAGTTAATAGAGTCGGCGTGATACTTTTTATCAGGAAGCAAGCTGTACAGTATGGCCGCCGAAAAGGATAAAAACATGGCGGTGAACATCAGAGTCGCGGACTTCAACAAAGGAGGTGCTGATTATTTCCGCGCTCACCCATCTGTTACACTATGTCTACAGAGAGTTTTCTCCAAAGTCTACGAAGTTAGAACTTATTGTTTGCCCTTTTTATTCACAGGAGAAATATCAATTCATCTAAATGAATAAAATATTGTACAAATTAAATTCATTAATCACAACGACCATTCTTATACAGACTATGCTTCATAAGATCAACTTTTGTAGATTTCTTTCAAGACGCTATGTGATCATACTTGTGTATTTTAGAATTTCTTATGTACAATGTTAGTGGTTATCTTTTCATGAAAAATTACGTGCGAAATGATCCCCAGTAAATAACGAAACTAACAATATTAATTGGCTCCTGTAAAATTGTATTTCATCACTTGCAAGAAATCTTCCGACTTTATGTCAAACGGAAGCTAATGTGGATATTCTACTTGTTTGTAGCTGAAGATCGACATTGGATATGAAAAAATATCTGCAACAAGCGGCTACACACCTGATGACAAAAAGAACTACCTGAGCAGTGGCTGTGGAGCCGTCATTTCCTATAGAACATCAGGGGCCATAAGTGAAATTACCAATGCCGCTCTGTCTTTATGTCCCGTCATATTTGAAGTGAGTTACTCGATATACATGTAATTTATTCCACTCTAGAACAGTACATATTGATATATCTCAGAACAAAGAGTTGATGCTTCTATTATATGCAAATTAGATATTCAACAAATTATAGTTATATCAATGCTTTTCCCGTAAAACATCAAACGATATAACATCATAAGAGGCACTAAGCGCACTTCTGTTTCCCCCAGCAAAACCAGAGAGACATTGGTATCTACGTAGACTCATCCTCCGTGTTTCTGTTTATGACTGGAGACATTACTTCCACCCCCGTGTATCAAGGCGGCGGATTGACCCTAACAAGTGCTCAAGCCTTAGTTAACAAAGGATTAGGTAAGTTAATGGGTAGTCTCATCTTCATCTCTATAATTTTATCTCACGTTGTATACAAAATCTTTGTTCTGTTCATAGTATATCGAAGCGACGCACAGTTAATCGTATTTCAAGAGAAAGTTCTCATAAAGACTTATCGAGTGACGTGATAGTACAGTGTATCGAACTGAAGAATAAATGGCTAATTAAACAATTTAGTTCCAAAGAGGATTCCCGACTGCAGCAAATTCCCTACAGTGACTAGTGGTTCACACTACCCCGCCGGAAAATCCGACCCCTCATCTGTAGTAGGAGTAGTAGACGAAGCTGTTCTTCCAAGCATGGACACTGACGTCAGAAGGTAGATTATTTTGGGCAGGAGGAGCTGGTCCTTTAGATGAGTGTAATATAATCTAAGTGAGGGAGGTTGACACCAGTTATGATATAATATAAACCGAGTCCAATATTTGCGTACGTTAGATGTACAGAATTGCACTAGAATTGTTGTATAAAAGACAAGCAGATTAACAGACAAACGTACTGACAAATAAACAATCTTGTGTTAATATGTAAAGTACACTAATCTATCTGTTCTTAAGTTGCAGTAACCGTATCAATTTAAATTCGAACACTTTTCTAAATAACCGTCATGTATTGTTAAGTTTCAAACTATAGATATTTTTCACAAGCTATCTAATGCTTATTGTAGATTAGCGCAGTATATTGGCACTGACGTGGATTTCACAGGATGCATGGCGTATCCAGGAAATGGCTTATCCAACAGGTTTCGACATAATAATATTTTTTAACTATTCGACCTTTCGTTAAAATTAGAATCATTTCAATTAAAGATGTTTTGCTTCAGGTGTCCTGTTCGTGTAATGAGCCCCAGACTGTTCAACGTCCTCCTTAACCTGAAAGCCTACACGAATAAAGTTGATTTAGGCGGAACAGGTGCGTCTGTAGCAATTGAATTAATCTTTGTCCATGTTTTATATGATATGCTTCAAGTATATTTTTTCACGATGTGTTTATCTTGGTAATCAGGCGGTAAGATAACTGTTGAGGAAGCTTGGAATGAGGGATCGGACCCAGACAGTCTGAGAGCAGAAGGACGTATGATTAAAGTCAAGCTAAGTTCCGGAAACAACGCTGCAAATCTCGAGAAGCTGTCCCGGTTGGCAATTTGTGCTAAAGCTGACCACGTGTCCAACATGGGTATTTGAAATTTTTCAAAATTTTGAAATCAATACTGTACTTGGAAAAATTTCATCCTCTTGCTGCTTTTTGCTTTTCGTCCTCTTTTCATAACGATGCTGGTATCAAACGATTTAATTAAAATTTTAAACTTGAAAAAAAAGCAAAATTACAAAGTGGCGAAATCAATTTCCAATGCGTCGGTGCGAAAATAATACGGGTCGAAAATATCCTAGCAATAAATACCATGAAAAGAGTTTTAACACAGATTAAAATTCTACAGGAACTTATATCGTGATATCGTCGAAAAAAATGAAAGGAAGAACAGAATCCTCAATAAATTTTCCAAGAGCGACTCTTGTGTCTGTTGAACCACCCGCTTCTAAAACCGAAATGTACGCCTTGCCGACAGAAATGGCGGACGAAGAGGATCAGTACCCGCTTTTTGATTCTAATGGAAGGGTATGTAATAGATGCAAACTGTGTCACAGACGTTGACTGTATTTTTCAATGATAGTTAAGTTGAACTGTTGTTAATTATTTTTGACATTGTTGTTGCTATTTTATAGTTAGATCTTATAGTTAGTCAAGGGGCTACTCTGTCGAAACTCATCGCAAAGGATACTCAGTTTCGATACTTACGTCTGGCTCCAGCTATTGCTCAGTGTTATTCCAAACTGGTCTACAACGAAAATAAATGGCTGAGCGCTTCCGGTAGGAACAATTTGGATGTTTATACGATCGTTTTAAAGTTTGTAATATATTTTCTGCTTCCCAATTTGACTTAATATCTTCTTCTATCAGATCCACCAGTTGATATTGAAATTGTACGAGCCTTTATGTCAAACGAGGAACAGAAATCGTTGATTCAAAGTTCTGACGAACGCTACAACACCCACACGTTAGGACAAGCTCTGGAGCTGAGATACGCCAGCACGGTTGTCAACGGTACAACAGTGTACAATAATGTCAGGTTAATAAAGAAGGTTGTGGACATATGTGGACCAGTATTCAACACATACGGCTTCAACATGAATCTTGGATTGTATCCAACGTCAGTTTATGTCAGCATGGATGAAGACCAGTTTCTATTTTGGTCCAACTCCGAATCTTTAATCCCACAAGGCTATACTGAGCAAACGTTCGACCTTTATCTAGAGGCCCGGAGGGAGTCTGCATTGCGTAAGTTCAATATTCTACTTCTCTCTGTTCGACCTTTATCTAGAGGCCCGAAGGGAGTCTGCACTGCGTAATTTCAACTTTCTACTACTTTCTGTTCGACCTTTATCTAGAGGCCCAAAGAGAGTCTGCATTTGCTTAAGTTCAACAATCTACTTCTCTTTTCTCTGTAATGTCTATCACTAGATGTTTTGTCCTGTAATATTAGTAATAGTAGTAGCCGATTCCCCGGTAATATGACATTAAGATATGTATGATTATAGTACCTATGTATCTAAGTATGACAGAGAAAATAATTCACCAAGCCTTTCAATAGAGTCTAGAATAGTGGATCCAGATGATATCACAGAGGCGTGCACAGACCCGGATGTCCCACAAAGACAACACATCAGTTATAAATACAAGGAGCCTAAAGTTATTCAGAGGAAGAAAAGGAGAAGGAGGCAAACGGCGGATGCATGCATTCCAAGTGACGTAACAGACTTCTGTACCTCCACCCTAAAAAACAGAGAGGCTGTAGTGGAGGAGCTGTGGACTTTATTGTCTAAAAACAAACACATCTACCATGAACCAGAGTCTGAGGTGGAAGAGGCTCTGAAGGGTTGCCTGCTGGCCTGTGGCACGTGCCTGGAAGGTATCATTTAACTATATTCAAAATTCAAAACTGAATGATGCATTTCAGAAAATGAATAAATCATCTTTGGATACTTGTATTGAAATAAGCAATTAACTCTCGTTTGAATATTGCATACCATGTTGTTTGAAGGGTCTATTTATGAGAAGAAATTAGAGCACTGCAGTAATCTGATTCACTGGATGCCGTTTGACCTTATGAACAACCAAAAAGATATGACAAACATTTTTGCACGAGACAACATCGAAACGTTTGCCCTTGCTTGTGAAGGCAGTGGGCATTGCCTTTTGAGAGCGCCCATTTTCTCCATCCTTGGTAAGAACCGGGGTTCTATTTAAATATCTAGTCATAATAATAATGATGTTAATAATAATTATGAAATCCAGACCGGGTTAGAAACTTTAAAAGTCCAGTATTAGAAGTGAAAATTGTGGATCTTTCGGATGAAAGCTTTCGTGACTTGGTAGGTGTTGTTCGATGAGGTACTCTCAACTTTCATGATCCTAGTTGCAACACGCGCAAACGCTGATAATGTTAAACTAATAGAAAACAAATCATGGATTAAGTCTGTTTCGTACTAGAGTACAAAATGAGACAATTGATAAATACAGTGAAATCCAATTCGATTGAAGCATAAAGGAATATATCATTGGCAGGCGATTTTTTCTCTTCCCTAGGAAGTCACATCCAAACTGAAAACCCTAATTTGAATAAATCAGCTCTAAACATTTTTAGGTTCGGAGTGGAAGACCTACGTCCAGCCTCCGACCAGGTTTTCTGAGTTCCCTCCCCTTTCAACCCAATTCTAGATTTTCATATGTAAAAGATATAAATTTTAAATACCGAGAGGCCATTCTCAAAACTGTCCATCTCTTGTTTTATCCTAAAACCACAACTGAATTGACCAATCGAGAAAATTTTAAAAATGGTAATGCCAATAGGGGGTTGCATTCTCCATCTTGGCACAAAATAAAATTTCTAAATTAAGATTTATCAACTTAAAGTGTGTGTAATAGGGGGGGGGGGGGGTCGCTATCTCCTCTACATGCACTTTACGTTACAATCATGGAGAAATTCCATAGATGCATAGATTTTTTATCAGAAAAAAAGTTGGTCCTAATACTTACAAGAAAATGCCGGTTGTTCTGAAGTAAACTAGAAAGATCATCTTTCTCTGATAACTGGGAAATTTTGAGAAACGTACGAATGTTTTATAAGCTCCAATCTATGTCGATACCCGGAAAAGTTAATTACGTAAAAAACTGATTGAATGCAGTACTTACATCTGTAGTGGAAAGAGAAGATACTGGTCCGATATTTCATAGATACCCTAAACATCTATATACTAGTATTTCCACTTTACTGTGATGATTGATAAAACAAAGAACTTGATTCACAAACCCCAAAATATGGCCCTTAAGATATATAAAAATAAAAGTAAATGTTGAATAAGAGTATTGGTGTCATAAATACGTACCAGAATCCGGGATTTAAAAATACATGTTAGATTTTAAAAATAGGAGCACAACTAAAGCTGTATACATACTAGAACCGGATATGGTACCATATTTTTGCCATTTTTTCCACCAAAAACTGGTTATTTTTCAAAGTTTTTGCCATACTGGTTTTATCTCGCCCTAGATATTTAAAGTATAGTTATAATCTACACCTTTTCAATTGTCCATAATTGCAAAAATATTTTAGGGCGAGCTGTGAGCACTATTTTTATTTTTCAAAAAACGATATTCCGGATTGCTACTAAATATTACGTTATAATGCGCTGGTGGCGGAAAACTTGAATTTTGCAGATAATATGGCTGATTTAAGTATCTTATGGAGAAAAAAACTACGTTCTATATTTCGTCCAATGTATGGGTCGTTTTAGGTTTAGGTTTATTTTTGAAGCAAGGGAATAATAGTTTCCAGTCGCAGCTTGTTTCGCCCCCTTACTGCATATGCTCATTTTCAATATACCTAGTTGTTTTCATATTGTAGCTGTTTCTCTGCAATATTTTCGATGGGACGTAAATCCAACCAGCCCCTAAAATCGTAGTCCCTCCCTCATCTAATCGTTTGTGACAGCTCGCAAAGCCTACCTCTCCTTCTGTTTTGTAAATCCATCACATAACCTTTTTCGCAGTCCTGATGGAAGTAAACAAATTCGTACTGCAACTATGATGATTGATTACCCTCTACAGAGCAAGACGGCGTTTGCCAATCACAAAACAAAAACCAAAAAAAAAAAAAAACAAACGCACGAAATTTTTTTCAGAAAACTGTTTTCGTACAATTTTTCTTTTACTTACAGCCCCTAGTGTAAAACTCCGATATCGGCCAGACCCAGACAGAAGTGTGATTGAGAATCTCTACTCCTCCGAGGAGAATCCCAGTCCCTTGCTCTCACTGCTGGAGGAGCTATACGCCATTTCCGCTACAGGAATCACCAAATTCTGGGTCAAGGACGAAAAAGAAATCAGTTCGATGAAGCTAGCCTTACGGGTATGTGGTATATGTCTCCAATGCCCACCGTAAATTTATATTCATATCGTGGACAGAGAAAGAACATCAGTATGTGACGTACATTTTGTTTCGTCTGCTTAGCATAGCAACTCTTAATGTAAGAAATTACTCTTTTCGTTGTCTGACCGTGTGTTTAGTTGGCCACGCCCTAGAATTTATGCAACTGAGAAATACAAACTTTTTAGTCGCCTACCGACGAAGTCGAAGAGGACTTTTTAAATGTTTTCACTCCGTCCGTTCGTCTGTCTGTCCGTCAGTCCGGTAAATCAGTTTTCCGCACTTTTTTCTGTTCTTGCAGATATTTATTTCATATTTGGTACATTGGTGTGCCATAACAAGTTTCAGATCAAGTTCGAATTTCGTCTCGGTCCTTTGATTTTTCACTAAGTCACTAAGTCATGGCCCTTGGACTTGGGGAGGAGGGGGTCCGAAAAACTGATAATTCACCACACTACATTGTATTTTTTGAAGTCGAAGGGCCGTAACTCAGTGAAAATTCACAAAATTAAAACTTCGTCTGTAACATATTATAACAAAGCAATGTACCAAATATCAATTAATGAATATCTGGAAGCACAACAAAAACCAAGTCTGGAATCTGATAATTCACTTTGTTGCACTTGCAGGTATTCATTAATTAGTACATTCTAGATCGCCTCTGTAAAGTTGATAATTAGTGGAGTCACATCCACATCTGATCACCAGCTTAAAGCCTACATCCAAGTTTCTTATTTCTGTAGATAAGAGTACTACACTCATCTAAAAAAAACTTCTAACTTAGTAATACAACAATGTAGCTACATTATTCATGATCACCTACATTTCACTGTTCATTGACATGACCTAAACCTAATTATAAATTTGTCTTTTTTCCTGGTCTAGTCTTTGTACCTGAATAGTGATTCCTATCTTGGTTCCCCAATTTTCCCCTTTACTTTAACCTACATAAAGCCCTTTATCATAACCTACATAATGGAATTCGAATATTGCTGCAGTTCAGTAATTTTTGCGACCGGTAGGGGACTATGTTTTGCCATGCAATACTCTCAGAATGCTCGTTTATAATTATCTACCACGAGTAATGATGAGTAACATGTTCTGTATATAACGTAACTATGAGATTTAACTACTAGTATTTAGCATCTGAACCTGAAGCATACTGATTTACTTTCCTGCGATACAGGAACATCAATTTTCACAAACACATCTTGTTCACAAGCCAGCCCATTCTCATTGTCGGAAACCCACGGTCGGTCGCTCTACGATTACCTACCGTGGGTCACAAGGCCAGTATTTTCGCTGGAAGGTGTGACTCGGCTTCTATATGCGATTGGTCGCTTTACCATTCCTTATTGTGATATTCAACCAATGAAAAAGCCCCTTATTTCCAGTCCTCGGTAGCATAGAAAAACTTGCTTTCGAAACCAAAATTTTGATTACGTTTAAGTTGGACAAGTTACAAAACTTTCAGCGAGATGCTTTATCTGCATTATTGAAGCGGAGGGTGTATTTGTGTCTATAAAGACAGGGGAGGTAATGGGATTGTAAGACCATATCTTAATTCAAATTTGCATCTAATTTTTAAATTGTATCATGCATGACTGATTTTATTCACGTGCCATGAAGCAGTGATAATAATAAACATATCAGAAACGGATCCAGGATTTCCGAAGGGGGGACACATGTAAAAGTGAAGTATTAGTTAAAATAATTAGCCATTTTGGGTGCCAAATCTGGAGCTTTCATCTATATACATGTATCTTTGATAGTGACACAACAAAATACATACACTTTCATGGGCGCCGCCATTACAGCTGACACTTTGAGTACTGGGAATATTTACGATGCGATTCCCATTGGTCCTCGATGGGTCACTTAAGATCACGCATTTTAATTAGTTATGCGGCCTTGTGACCCACGGTAGGTAATCGTAGTGCGACCGACCGTGGGTTTCCGACGATGGCCCATTCTATGAATTAAGATTTGAGAAGTCTCCGTTTCTGCGGGACAGGTTTCTGTTACCGCGGAAGTGTTCTAATAAAGAATGACGTCTTTTACGTATACGAGTACACCTACTTGCTAAAAACATCTTGACAATTGTCTGAATTAACTCTAGTCGTTACTGGTTATTTTACTGATCCATTGTGTCAAGATAACACGGAACGGATGAACAGACAAATCTTGTCTTCATACCCGTCTCGTGTTTCAACACCTACCAATGTTTTGTCAGCGATAAACCTTGGATGTTTCATGGTATCATATTTCATAAAGACATCTATATTCACAATACACAATCAATTATTCTATATTCACATTATATTTACATTTGATGTTTTAATGGTAGGTTTTCTTACAGCTTTCCATGTTTGCAAATCAACAAGAATCAACAACAGATTAAGCAGGGCTGTGTTTGTTGTTATTGGCTTTTGTTTGTTTGTGGGTTTTTTTCATACACGTAATTGCATTGTGATTTCAATACGATTTTATTGTACCATATATATATGTATGTATCGATGAAACGATTTTATTGTATTGACATCACAATGCAAATCTGATCAGAACCGATAGTTGAAAATTTTCTGTGAAATCACGCCTTGGAGTGTAAATTGTATCGACTGCAATTAGGGATTGCTTTGTCCGTGTTTCATATATCAAAACTTTTTGATTCGGACACTTTGGTTTTATGTAAAATCGCCTGTATGAATCTAGAGCCCGGATAGGGACTTAAACTGTTATATCATCATACCAGCCAGCAATAAATACGCTTACTTCATTGATATCATTATTCAGTAACATCTTTTCAATCATAATATGATTAACATTTTACATGTACAATTTATCCTAAATGTGAATCATACATATATTTGGGAAAAAATATGCATTTTACTCCCCGTCCCGTTATGGCGTGTAAAACGTTGCACTACTATACTAATCTTGTTATTCATATTCGAAAACTTGTAATTTATATTCTAAAACATATCATTCATATTCGAAAAGTTGTTATTCATATTCGATAATTTTATCATTCATATTCAAAAACGTGTTATTCTTATTCTAAAACGTGTTATTCATATTCAAAAACATGTCATTCTTATTCAACAAGTTGTAATTCATATTCTAAACTTTTCATTCATATTCAAAAACATGTGATTCATATTCGATAATCTTATCATTCATATTCAAAAACATGTGATTCATATTCGATAATCTTATCATTCCTTTTCGATGATCATGTGATTCATATTCGATAATCTTATCATTCATATTCGATAATCATGTCATTTATATTCGATAATTATGTTATTTATTTTCGACAGTCATGTCATTCATATTCGATAATCATGTCATTCTTATTCGATAGTCATGTAATTCTTATTCGATAAGTTTTTAATTCTTATTCAATATAATTTGCATTGTGGGTAATATTATCTGTTTGTAAAGTCTCTGCTCATTGGGTACGTGTATGTGAAAACGAAAGTAGATTATGGTGTTACCATATTTGGACCACGTGTACGCAGCACATTCATAGGTAATGAATGTCTATTGATTGATTACAGAACTGCAAACTTCTAACAATGCTTACAAGATAAACTACATCAGTGCATGTAATGATGCCTGATATGCAGCAACTCCCGCCATTACTTACTTTCACTTTTCAAACCAATGAAAATTCAGTTTACAACCGTCTCAAATTGCGTCATATTACCCAGGAGGCAAATTATATTAAATAAGAATAAAAAGATTATCGAATAAGAATGACATAATTATCGAATATGAATTACATGCTTTTGAATATGAATAGCACGATTATCAAATATGAATGACATGATTGTCGAATATAAACAACATAATTATCGAATATGAATGATATGATTATCGAATATGAATGATAAGATTATCGAATATAAATCACATGTTTTTGAATATGAATGATAAGATTATCGAATATGAATCACATGTTTTTGAATATGAATGATAAGATTATCGAATATGAATCACATGTTTTTGAATATGAATGATAAGATTATCGAATATGAATCACATGTTTTTGAATATGAATGATAAGATTATCGAATATGAATCACATGTTTTTGAATATGAATGAAAAGTTTAGAATATGAATTGCAACTTATTGAATAAGAATGACATGTTTTTGAATATGAATAACACGTTTTAGAATAAGAATAACATGTTTTTGAATATGAATGATAAAATTATCGAATATGAATAACAACTTTTCGAATATGAATGATATGCTTTAGAATATAAATTACAAGTTTTCGAATATCAACAACAAGATTAATATAATAGTGCAACGTTTTACACGCCATATCCCGTTATCATAAACTACTATCAAAGGGACTGGTTCACGATTTTTGATAAAAATATTTTTCATTTTTGATGGTAAAGATTAAAAATATAACTCATTTGATATTGACAGCCAAAATTTTGACCTGAACGCAAGAATAAAAGCAATATTTTAGCCTTAAATCTGTGTTATGTAAACAAAGACTCGAGTCTTTTTACATGTATGTATACAAAGAAACAAGTGAAATATTGATTTTGTAATATAAAGCATCTTGATTTTGCATAGCCACAAATTTTAACTTTTAGATGACACATTTACCTCAAAAATGCTTGAAATGTGCAAGATATGATAAACTTAGATCGATATCCATTTGTTTTGAAAATTTGGTAAACAATAACATGCCGCAATCTTTGTTTTTTATGTGAACTCTTGTAAACACATGCATAGCTCTTATCCTTGGACGAATTTGGCTCCACTTTTTTGGCACGCTGTTTTTGGCTAAAACTCTAAAACTTCATAGTTATTTCGGATTTCAAACATTTCGGTTGAGCATCACTGAAGAGACATTATTTGTCGAAATGCGCATCTGGTGCATCAAAATTGGTACCGTATAAGTTTTACATTAGACAGTAGATTTTGATGATTAAAAGTGAAAAAGAAAATTTTGGGGGAAATCGTGAATCAGTTCCTTTAAACTGATTTGACCATGCGCACCTATTCTTTAAAAACGTAATTAAAAAATTGTCACACATTTATACTTACATCATGCGAGAGTAGTATCTTATCGCTAATTATTTATGCAACACTTTTAAGCAACAGTAGAGAAATTTAAGACTCCACTAAATTCCCACGGATGTTCATATTTAGAGTATATAATTCCAATATACATATACTCTTACATACATCCTGCAATATTGTTTTCGTAGGCGGCGTTGATGTACAATCCTGACGTCTCAGAGGTTCATGTGTACGTCACCAAGGCCAATAGCAAGTCCCCAGTTCAAAGCGAGGTGGAGAAATATGTGAAAGAATTTGCCCAGAGCGGTTGTCCTTCATATACCCGAGAAATTCTAGCACCTTTTCGGATACTGGATCCTCCTCACAGTAAGTACTTGTTTACTAAGGTGGTATCAAAATGGTCAAAGCTTAAAAACAGGAACTCTAGAAAGAATTACCCAATTGTTTGTAGGTGTGAGGAAAAGAAGTGCTTTTAATTTACGGAAAGAGAGTGAAGAAATAATGACGGCCAGTCTTCGCCGAGAGATGGACGACTTTGCAAAAGAGGCGCCATAAAGCAATGTTTTATCGAACATTCAATACTATTGATACTTTCTGTGATCGTTTCAAATCATCTGATGTTACGTGCTCTAGTAGACACTATCCCATTTCAATGTTAAATATGTACTGTTTTCTTTCTACAAATCTGTTTTATATTATCTGTTTTATTGTTTGAATCCGTCCAAATAAATGTTCCATATATTGATTAGCAATGTGTTTCTTTTAAAATTGTTATCAAAGTAAAACAATGCATTAATTAATTAAATCAAACACATAGTTCTTTTTTTAAAAGATGTTTTAATTCACTGTCACTTCGTCATAAATAAAAAAGACAGGTAAGCCTTTTATCACAAGTCATAAAATTTTCACAATTCAAAAACTTAATAAATAATATATATGTACAATGCCGTGTTAATTCTAACAATATCCCTTTTGCATCCAATCATTCAACACATCTTGACACATTAGTATCGAATAACAGTTACTCTCTGGTAACTAAACAACCCGAATATAGAAATTTAAAGGGAATATCCGTCTACACACGAATAAGGCCAAAAAATAAAGAATAAAAATCAAGCCCTGCTATTTACAAAGGGGCATGTTTGCACATAACATTGAAACGACTCCACAAAACACAGACACAAGCGTAACCAGAACGAACACAAATTACATCAGTTTTGTCTTAGTTATAATTGCACAGTTATGTCTCTATATAGCACCATAAATGTAAGAGTTCGTTGCTGCTGCTGCTGCTGCTGCATATATCATAGTTGGGGCAAAATGCGCACGCATCTATTTACAAGCCTTCCTGTTGCCATGATGGCGGACATTTTAAAACTCGGATACACCGTATCCATCCTCCATAGTTGGGGTGTAGTCGTACGAATAAGTCTTCTGCGTTGTCTGGACTGTCTTGGTTGTAACTGGCTGATTTGAGTGTCCTGGCGGGTACACTTGTCGCTTGTTTGTGCGCGTTTCGTTGATCATGCGGTACACGTGAGATTGGTTCCAGTCTCTGTCACCTAGAAATCCGTAAACAGACACATTCTCGTTTTAATGTGTTTTGAAATTTCACAATATATTCAAACTTCAAAGTAAAGATTCAGGTAGAAATAAAATGAGTGATAAGCAGTAGCAATAGAACAAACTTTCAATCGGAAACGAAACTTTGCATGCGAGAATTAAGACCGGTATTCACCTCAGAGTACAGTGACCTACTGCAATATTTGTATAAATGCAAAAAAAAAATGCACTTTCGATTATGTTTCAAAATATATATAACGGTGTCTCTTTAAATTGTTTTGTACAATTTAAGAAAGAGAGAAAAACCGCAAGTAAAACCACTTTTGTCCAATATAGGATCCGCTCGTGTATGTAGTAATGTAAACACAGGAATTATCAAATTAAAGTGATACATTCGTAAAATCACTAATTATCAGTATATGATGCTTCTCACCAATTTATCGCGAATATTACACAATCAAGATTTGCATGAATTTCAGTGTAGCAATGGATTCCTAATCATAAAGGTCCGTAAATAATCTAAGCGCACGTTTCTATCACAATCATGCAAGTGCTGCATACCATATAAAACAGTGCATATACAAACATAAAACATGCAAAATACTTGGTATTTTGGACAATTGCTATTTCTATTAAAGAATTTATTAATGTTAATAAATCACATTGATGATCCTGCCTGATTATGTATAATACAACAAAGTGAAAACATAATATTTCGCAAAATAATGGATAAGAGAAATCATAATTGTTCCAAACCAATGCATGAGAAACGAAAATAATATATAGACTGAAAAGATTGGCAAATCCGCAAAATTAGCCTTCGCAGAATAAAAACTGGCAAAAGACAACTGCAAACAATTAAGGATTCAATCGATGATAACCCTATTGTCAATTAGCACAAGTTGTCTAGAGGGATAGGTTCTGGCCTCACTTCAAATCACCCAGGAGCCATGCTTGGAAGGAGTAAGAAATTACCATGGCACACATCCTCCGTTAGACTAATTGGTCTGCCATTGCTTCACATTCAACTTTCCAGGTGCTTTCTTTTCTTGTTTGAATTGGGATAAATCCAGTCTCTCTTTCTTATTCGGTTTCTTGTCCATGGACTCAGATTCTTTCTTTTCTTCTTGCCCTCCAGCTTCCGCTGCGTCTTCTTTGATTCCAGTCTCTTCTTCTCTCGCTTGTTGATCTCTTACTTCTTCCGCTGGTGTCTCCGTCTGTTGCTCATTTGTGCTTTCTTCCTTATTATCTGATTCCGGAGTTTTGACCACCTCTGAAGACTTAACTTCTGGGTCAGACGTTTGTTGGCATTCTTTTAAGTCAATAACAACTTCCACATGTTCCTCTGATGCACAAACGACTTCCTCTTCCTGTACATTTACCTCCCCTGTCTGTACATTTACCTCCCCTGCCTGTACATTTACCTCCCTTGTATGTGCATTTATCTCCTCTGCTTGTACATTTACCTCCCCTACTTGTACATTTACCTCCCCAGCCTGTACATTTACCTCCCCTCTCTGTGTATTTACCTCCCCTCTCTGTGTATTTACCTCCCCTGTCTGTGTATTTACCTCCCCTGTCTGTGTATTTATCTCCTCAGCTTGTACATTCACCTCCTCTACCTGTACATTCAACGCAATATTTTCCACTATCATTGATTTCTGTTCTAATACAACATCTATTATCTCATCTTTCATGTCTTCTAAAGATTCTATATTATCATTCGTTTCCACGATAGTTTCATCAATATCTTTATCATCTGATGGTCGTTTTTCTACTTCTAAACTTTCTTGTTCCTTTGGCTTTTCTACATTTTGCTCTTGGTTATCAAGTTCCTCTATTTTCCCTGTATCTTTTCCAACTTCTTCATTAACATTTTCCGCTGACTTTGACTCATCTGTTACTTCGACCGACTCAGATTTCGTGTCAACTTCCCCTTCAATGATTTCTTTTGTACTTGATTCATCTAAAATGGCATTTCCTGTTTGTTCTACTTTATTAGGATCTTGACAGACTGTTTCAGTATCATTAGAAATTGGTAAATCTTCACTGGATTTAAGCAATATTGCTGGCGTACTTTCAGCTTTATTTATATCAATTGAATCACCTAACTTTTCACTACTAGAAACAGGTATATTTTCACTTGATTTAGAAATGCTTGCATCTTCCGTGGTGTTCAACTTTTCATTATTCAAAGAAGAGTCATGTATACTTTGGCTTGAGTTTGATATATCGGATGGTAATTCGATATTTTTCTCAGTATTGATATTAGATGAGTGACTAGATATATCTTTATTTCCTATACTTTGATCGGCTGTATCCGCTGGTTCAGTATTTACATTTGGCGACACTTTGTTTGGTAGCGGTGGTGTTTCGTTGACTTGTAATGGCGCCCGGACTTCTTTGTGCTGTTCTTTGGACGATGGCGGAGTTCTCTCTTCTGATTTAAGACTCTCTTGTCCAACGGATGCCCTGTTTTCTTTCGGGGGTTTGACAGGTTTTATGACAGGCTTGAGTGGTGCAGGCTGTGGATCCAGAACATCAACAGGTGTAACTCTCACGGGAGGTTCAACTTTGGAATACGTAGGTCGTTCTTCGCTCATACTCTCAACTTCGTGTTGCTGCACTGGTATTTGGGCAATCGGTACATACTGTGTGACAGGATGTTGAAACTCAGACGCTTTGGGTGCCATGTTCTTTTCAACCACTTTTCCAACTAGATGTTTGTGCTCGCTGAGCAACTTGTAAAGATAGTCATCGGAATCGTCGACTACAAACATGGTTTGTGACACGCCTGTTCCAAAGTATTGTCCTATTAAGATTCAATATGAATTTGATAATATTATTAGCGTTCTATGAATAGTGACAATTGATTTATTTTCCAAAACATTTTGGTATATCAGATATACATGCATGTTTACACAGAACTTACACTGTAAGAATATCACAACAGCAATTCATTAAACATGCATACATATAAACAATCCAAAATGCCTTTTTATGACTCAAATCTTCATACATGCTGGATTGTCACTAAGGTAGAATAGCTACATACATTAATATATTTTACAGCCCTATATAACTCCAGGACACAATTAACATGTTAACAACATCGGAAATAAGCTATGGTCGATATTAGAATTTATATGCTACAAACACAGTAAAACAAATATTACGAATTACTGAAGACATTTTCTTACCCTGCTTTGGCTGAGGAGTCGCAGTGGACGATGTCCTGTAACAAAATGCATGATAGCTTTAGAGTACCAACTTACAAAAAGGAAAAATGCAATGCATGGTAGCTTTAACGTAGTAATGCAGTGTATGATAGTTTTAACGTAAAGAGTCTTAAAACATATTTAAAGAATATGACTGATCGAAGTACGACCATTTTATTTCAGACCTTAACAGTATCATTCTATATTTGCACCATCTTGAAATAAGCAACTTTAACTTCCCTGTCTAAGCACTACTAGTATATTTTACCTCAGCGAAAAGAAAAATATTTTCATAGGATAAAGTTAGTAAGTACTATGCAGATTTCATCATGTATAAGAACTAATATCTTTAGAAGAGATAGATATTTTTTTTTCAACAAAAAAATACCCCCCCCCCCCCAAAAAAAAAGAAGAAAAATTTGTCGTGTTGCAAAATACAGGATAACATTTTCACAAAAAGGTTATATAGTGTAATATGATGCCAATGTGATTTACAAAAATATTCGACGTCATCTAAGCTATCATTTTTTCAATAAGCTTTTGAATAATTCGGAGTAATAACATGCTGTTGAATACAAATTCTGTCACGAAGGAATGCTCTACTTTTGAATATCATCGAGGATTCAACTGACATAGGGATTCTTGACAGCACACTCCATGTACAATACATCTACTTGATAATCATGTAACAGTATAAGTATAACTGGCAAGTACGCTGGGGTTTTGTTACTGGGAATTAGCTTGAGTGATTTAAATGTCATGCAGATACTTATCAGGCGGCTACTCTACTCCCATGCTGGTCTAGGGGGGAAGGAGAGACCAGACCCATACGGACTTACGGATTTTGGCCAGGATAAGCGATTTGGGCATTGTAAGTGTCCTCGATATTTTGATTGGAGTACAACCCCATAGGAGAATTGTACTGCAAGTGTACCGCCTTAGCGCCCTCTTGCGGCGGTTGCTCTTGCTGCGCTTCGTCATTGGGAACAGACCTGACAACAATCTGTCTCTGTGGTGAAGGTGCCGGCTTTCTAGGTTGCGGGCTGCGTGAAGGTTTCGGTGAAACTGCTGGAGCGGGTCGCTTGGACGTCTGTTGTTGCTCCGGTTCACGCAAGGATGGCATGACATATTCTGTCTTCTCTTGTTCCCAAGGTCTTGGGCCCCCTGAACTCTTCAGCGTACCAGACCAGCCTTTCGAGAAGCTGCTTGTGTCTGGCTCATCGTGGGAAACTGGAGCTATGTTCACAGGCACCTGTGTGACAGGGGGTGGGCGTGGCCTCTGCTGAACAGTGACTGCTGCTGGAGTCGGGCCCTTGGAATAGTCCGTTCCAAACTGACTCATGCTGCCTCCTCCTCCTGGTGAACCATATGTCCTTCTTCTGCCACTTCTATTAACTGTGTAAGGAGATGTATATACATTGAATGAATTAAAAACATGCTGATCCTAGAGGAAAGAACATTTAAAGAGATTCAATGAGACTTCAAAATTCTAATAACTAGTACAAAATGTGTTAACATTTGTTTCTGTAACTTAAATGTTTAGGATTAATGGTTACTAAACCAAACGTTTAACTGCAAATGTGTTAAAGAAATAAATTTTAAACTACTAGGAAAATAATCAAAGAAAATAAAAATCCTACAAAAAGTTTATGACCAAAACTGCGACTAACATGGTTAAAGAACTGCAGAACAAAACTGAAATAAAGATATCAAAATGCTGTGCTGCATATAACACTAATTTCTAAAGTGCTTCTACGAGTTCTACTTTGTCACCTCTTGGCTGGTCTCTCATAAACATTTTCCTGCGCTCCCAAACGGGGCAGTTTGGGTAATAATAATCGTCATCTGCTCCATTAGCATTCACTGAACATGCAAAAAAGACATGATAGGCAGGAACGGTTTACAAAATAATCGCGGAAACATGCAAAAGTGTCAAAATGATCAAGGTGTATATGGAATGTTTCATTGCTTTCCAGTACGTATAGTCTTAATTCTTAAAAAAGACTGCAAAATAGTATTCCCACACCATTCACAGGGAAAAGGTAAGAAATCATCCGCTAAATGGAGGGGAAATTAGATTTAATATTCACACAAATTTTCATATGAAAAATGAAATAAAAGGGTTGTTGAAAGTTGAAAGGAAAACTCACTCTGTGGTTGCTTTTCTTGCTTGTCCTTGAACACGGTTCTCCTCTGACTAACAGGAACGTATTCGTAGTCCACCTCATCATCAATTGGGTCATCAGAACGAACATAATCGGGCTGACTCAAACCTGGCGAGATGTACTGTGACGTAGGAGTCGATGGAGAAAAGGTCGCCACAGATGTCTTCTGCGGCTGGTTGAGAGAGTAGGGCTGGTACTGCGCCGCTTGGGGAGATCGTGGCGACTGTTGTGGTTGATATAGCTGCTGTGGCGGTGGCTGGTATTGTTGCTGCGGAGGGTGGTATTGTTGCTGCGGAGAGTGGTATTGTTGCTGTTGCGGTGGAGATTGATACTGTTGGTACTGCTGTTGAGGAGGTGGTTGGTACTGCTGTGTAAATTTAAAATATCGTGTAAATAACCAAGTAGTAACCTTGCGACGAATCAAACGAAACAGTCTTTATTATGAAAGTAGATCTCTATATCTTTTAGAGACGTTATGCAAGATTCGCCCATTTCAAACGTAACGGAAAAAATACGACGTTTATATCATGTGTTTTGCGTAAAAGGAAATCACAGGTGGGGGGGGGGGGGGGGGGGGGGGGGGGGAGTGAGACATTTCGTAAGTTTACGAAACGGTTTTTTTTTTTTTAAATCAAGCTAAGTTAATAGATAACACATGCAACTTCCGTATCATTTCGAATATTTGAGAAGTTCCATAAAACGAGAGGTGGAACTGCTGTGATCTTTTTTGCCATACGTCAGTAAAACGTTTAAATTACGACTTGCTTGATACTAAAAATATATTTCATCATTTATATTTTTAAAACTACTAGTTGCAACTCGTGGGAAACTTTGAGATGACAAATTGATAAATACGATGAAATCAAATTTTGATGCATATCATTATGTTTTATCTGGGAGTTTGTTCTGTTCCCTAAGGGTGACGGATAAGGTACCATTCCATGTAAAAAAAAAAAAAAAAAAAATTAATAACGAAAAAAAAACCACACCTCTAAATCAAACATAAAAGCCGTTTTTAACCACAGGGGTCACGAGTAAGTACTTTTTGTAACCGGCATTGAGCAAGATCCAGGAACCAACAAAATTACTAACCCCGCCCCCTTCAAATTCGGCCCATGGATTTTTAGAAGTAAAAAGATCAAAATAAAGTATCAATTTAACGTTCAATTGAAACATCTTAAGACAAAAGAGGTTAGTCTTGAACTGGCCATCCTTTATGTCGTTCCACCACTGTCAAGGCACATTCAGAACATTTGCGGGGGAGGGTTATTGCACATTAGATCCAAAACCGGGTATTGCACTCCTCATCACGGAATAATGAAACCCTTTTCAGTCAAAAAGGGGACGTAAACTTCGAAGCCCTCACAAATCACTCACTGTACCGTACAATCATTGAGAAATTCGAAAACGTTTTAAGGAGAAAAGATCCTCGTACTTAATAAACCAAAACACCAAATATTGTCAAATGAAATTAAAAACCATTTGTCTCTTGCTTTTGAAAAATTTCGAAAAACGCGCAGATGATTAGCTCTAAACATACTGGTGGAATTCCCGGAAAAATAATGGGTAATAGATAGAGAAGATGTTGGTCCGTCGTTTTTAAGATACACATACACACAGATGTCCATTGTACTAAATAATTCTAAAATATTCTGCAATTCATACAAGTTCTAATTTTGTCTAACTCTGAACGAAGACAGACACAGCTTGAAAGATTAATATTACGCAAAACCCAGTATCATTCGTAACGCCACAACATAATGATCATTCTGTATTGTATTGGTACCCTGCTTCACCTCCAAGCCGCAAAAAGAATAAATGGTTTGGTGTAAGCAAGCAAAGTGGGTAATTATACATTCCATGCATCAGTCATGAATTTGACTAAAAAAAAAATGTTTTTATTTATGTTTGGGAAGCCTTATGCACTTCACTTGCAGCATACTTGCAAATTCCTTAGAGATGCACAGATAGCAGAGCTAATTTACTGGTAATTTATCGCAAAAGAAAGCCGAAGAGAAAGGATGTCATGTAGCGGGCAGATAATACCGTTTGCACATAAATCACTAAATCCACACAACCACTCTCGTCGTAAATAATCACCTGTGGTTGAAATTGCGGGGCAGTGGCCTCTCGTTCCTGCATTGACGGCTGTGGGGTATACTGCTGAGAATAGATAGAAGGTTGTGGGGACCAGCCTGGTTGCATAGCCCGGGCCCCGTAACTGTTTCCGAAATTCGTAACCCCGCCACCAAACTTGTTCATTGTAATTTTCTTGGGCTGATGACCGGCAACGGCTGGAGGAGGCATGGTTTTGGGACCGTGGTCTGAGGATCTCCTTATTGGAATCTGTATCTGGGGAAAAGTATTAATAAAGGAACATGTTAGACACAATTCAAGGAGTGTAAGAATCTAGCAAAAGGTGCAAAGAGAAGAAATACTGCGATTGGGACAGGAAGCGAGCAATACATGCCCGTCAGTGTCCAGTGTTACTTTTGCTTAAACGACTCACACACTTTTTTTTATTAGGTCGTCTTTACAGAGTCCATTGCGATTGACGCATACTGCTAGTCAATGAATACGTAAATTTCTACAATTTGTCCGGTTAATTACTGTACGGACATTAATTTTAAATGCTGAGGCAAAGGTAACACTTTATCCGGACGAGCAATATCTCTAGGTGCGAAAACTTTGAAGATTTGAAAAGCAAAATCATTGCATGGTAAATTTCAGCGATAAAGCAGACTACTTATAAACTGAGTAATGACAGTTTGTGCTGGTTTGCTACACATAGAAGAAATCGTACTTACAGAAGCAGTTTTGTTGACAGGCAGCTGTGGGGCTCGAGTTGGACTCTGTGGCTGTAGTGGTTTCACAGAGGCTCCAGAGGGTGGTCTGTACATTCACAGAAAATCAAAAAATACGTATGAAATATTTACTATGAAAACAAGAAATCATGAAAATTCCCAAGAAGACACTAATCATATTCTTGATAAAAATGGATAACTCACTGATTGAAGATAAAATTGAAAAACAAGAAGTCCTGGATGTACACCAACAGTTAACACGAGTGAATCATTTCTTGGAGGAGAAAAGGTAAAAAAAAAAAATGTGTGTAGGTAGACAGGAAGAGAAAAAGAAAATTGTAATAAAACACATGTGAAGCTACACAGAGCTCCAGAAATAGAAGCTTATGTGAGCTGCTTTTCATCAGACTTGGAACCCGTTGTCTTTGCGTGTGTGTACATCTCACTGAAAGGTGATCGTACGCGCGCTTTGCAATCACTTGCAATTAATTAACTAGAAGTATATATTTGTACCAACACAGTGATGTTACACGTACTGTTTATAAGTAGGAACCACTATAGTTAGTCGATTAATATAAACAAACATCGCGTTGAATTGTATCGATACAAATAGCACAAATAGAATTCGATTTGGAAATAAACACTCATTTCGACTTTTATTCTTATGATAAAGAATCTATACAATCAAAATATAAAGAGAGTATCCATGCTTGTTTTTTGAGATAAAAATACTTCGGTTCCAGTTAATAAAACAGTATTGCTGTACACCAAATGCTTCCATTGTGATTTAAACCAGCTCGTGCAAAATGAACTTTGGAATAGCCATTCATAGTAAGAGTGGGCATTCACATAGTGAGCATGATTATAATTCTGGAGTCGGGGCGGATCACTTTAGCAGGAAGAGTGTGGCGGTTCTGATAACGTTCAACCGACAGTAAATATTCAAAATACGTGACATGATTTATTCAAATGATTTTATATTGCTAAACTGTTTCTAATTTATCCACGCCACATTGTAAACAGCAAAGTCTTGATATTGTCAGTGCACAAGTCGCTGCAAGTGGTACTCATGAACAACACATTAGCAGACAATATATCAGTTTATAATTCACCTGCTGACGAGAAGTTCGACCTGTCCTCCGCAATGTTTGATGCCGTCCTGAGCTTGCTTGTGCGTCAGCGTTGATGCGTCACGACCGTTGATGGCAAGTATGACGTCACCCCTCTGGAGTTCCCCTTCTGCTGGACTGTTCGAAAATACCTGCCACAAATATTAAAATGGCTTCTCCGTGAAAACTGGGAATTTTTAATCTCTAAGTAATATTTAAACGGATTATACGTCTAGAATAATGACGCAGTGATACATAATAAGGTTCCATCTTGGCGAAGCTTTAGACGATTTGACTGGCAAAGAATACTATCTCTCTGATTTCCGAGCGACGGATTCATTCATAATGATTGTAAGACGAGATAACATATATCTACAATGCAAGAATCATATCAACTAGTATTTTCTCTATATACATGTACTCACAACTAAAAGGTAATTTCTCGACATTTTCAAATTCCTTATTTAAGTTCATTCGTCAGCTACGATATGGGGCTGTACCAAAGTGATGAAGGGAATCAATGTTATTGGGCATGCGGGCCAGCTCATCCTTCATTTACATCAACTCACTTTGAACAGCTCATATACCATGAACCCTAAAATGACCGATGACCTTAAAACCACTATCGATGCCAACTGACTTAAAAAAAATATATATATAACGAAGATGGCAACTTACTTAAAAAGAATGTAAGCAATTTATGCACCAAAATCATTATGCTTTTGATCAACGCTCATCTAACAGGCCTTGAATCACAATGTTGGAGATCCCAAGTCATGTTTAGGAACTTGTTGGCCAAGGTCGACAAACGCCAATATGACGAAGAGTACAATTCTTCGAGGATGAAAGCGATGAAAGAGGAAACAGCTGAATGTCATTAATGCAAGCCAAGGTAATCGAACCCCCTACCGTAATGTCCAACGGCTCAGACCCCGCCCTTCTTGGTAAAATCCGAATAGTAGTGGAGGCCATATATAATACAATACCGGTATTCGAGAAGGGCAATACTTAGAAGAACAGCGACAGCTAGGAAAATAAAACCTTGATAAAGACAGAGAGAGAGAGGCAAATACAAATGGCAGCTGACAGGTACACTAGCGGTGTCGGTGCCAGGATCGTCTCACTTCGTGTATATGTAACCAATATGCATCATGTTTACAACGGAGTCGGCGATCAAGGCCGGTAATGTATTAGTTGAAAGGCAAAAGGTCCAGGGAGAGGAATGTTTCAATTTCCTGTACAGTGCTTGGGCATAAGAACCATCTGTTGATTGACCCCCATTGACGTCGCACGGTGCAGGTTGCATCTCTGGAGTGCATTACAACATACATACGTATGTGGCCAAGAAGAAATTTAGACTTTTCATGTTTCCTTGCATTTTTGAGTAAAAATCGCAAAGCTTTACAGACAGACCTCTTCAAAGAATTAAAATCCCCAACATTTGCTTAAAAGTAAAAAAAATTCTTAAATCTAAATTTTATTCTTGTATAAAAATACAATATTTATAACTCGAACTTCGTCACCCATTTTCCAACAGTACAAACCTCAAGGCCATTCATATGGGTAATTCATAAACATGAAGTGTGATGTTAGCAGGAATATGGATATCTAAATGGTCACCATGGCTATCAACAATGAACATTTCGCGATAGCCTTATCACCCAACTGACAGAGCATCAATCAGGTTTTCCCCCTCTCTGTAGAAAAAAATACACTGTTTGATTTTCATTTCAGGAGGATTGATGCAGCAAGATAAAATACCTTTCGTCTTATTCATAATGAACATTTTTTCGTAAGTTTGGAAAGAAAAAAGAGAACGCAAGAGAAGAAACAATCATGAAGATAATTTTCTTGTTTGAACCTAACTATTCAAAGCCTCAAGACATCGTATTACATAAAATATCCTTAATCCAGCATACTGAATTCTACTATCAAACTTCAGAATCGCTGCAGCAAGCCAATTTCTCTCATTATCTTTTTTTTTTTTTTCCTTACGAGAAGAACATTTTGTGATAATGGCAATGATTTGTAATCCATGTCTATCGGAAGATGAAACAGGCTGATACACTCACAGGAATGTGCACGTGTGACTGCACATTCATAACCTAAGCAGTGGGGAGTGAAGAATGCTTTTCTTTGGGAACATATTGCGCTTCCGAAAAACATACTCCATTCCCTGAAAGAATTTTAGATTTCAAATATGTGCGTCAGTCTTCATGAGATCGGAAATGTGTTGTATTACGACGATGAGCTTGCAATGGGTTATACTTTATGAAATATTACAGTTCTCTGGGTGTGAAATTACACATCTTGATTTGCTACATTTGCTTTTGTCAATTTTAAAGAAAATTCCTGATAAATACTTAATGAGGTACCACTTACTATTGCAGTTACAATTTTTGCAAAAAGTTACTTTCACTAATCATTCTCGTATATCAGTTCAAGTAGGCTATGTCGTTTGGCTTCGTATGGACGGACGAACAGACAGACACACATAGCTGTCTGCAGATATCATCTATGCTTCGAACTAAAAGAATTTATAGAAGAAGAAAAAAATCTGCAAGTTCCGTTCTTCAAAGATAATTTAACTACCATGGTTTAACTCAAAGGCAATATATTTATAACAGAAGCATTTGTTTTCCTCTATCATCCGAATATCAACAAAATTGTCTGGCATTGAACACCAAGAGAACCTTCTCGACATCAATTCATCGACTTCTAATTAACCCCACATCATAATGACATATGTGACTAACGTCCATTTCTATTAATCACAACAACCTGCTGTGCATGCATCAGTGTATCAAGTTACATCTACTGCACATCAATTAAGTTTTAAGTGTGCAAGGTGCCCTCTGGCGTCGAACGTTCCCCCGTCAAGTAAAATTTGACTTACCTCTATAAACCAGGAAGAAGGACAGAAACAGGAGGTCCTGATAGAGATACTGTATTAGCCGGGATATATTTTCCTATCAGAGCTGTTAATTGACAATTACACCAAACGGATTCTGTCAGTCATTCTTCATCACTAGAAATCTGTGCGCTATTGCTGCACGTGCATACCTATATAAGGATAGGTCGTCTGCTATACTCACCCTCTGTACAACGAGCTCTAGATTTAAATCGTGGCCTCCTTGAAGTCGAAAACCCCAGGGGGTTTCGAACGAGTCCCTAGAAAGTCGGACCAGCATCGCTTTATTTCAGTCAAATTCAAGTTGCCATCCTGTAAAATTGTAAAGATTTATTTATCATGAGATCAGTTTTCACCTTCAAGCGAAACCGAGGCGGCAAGACGGTTCTTGGAATGCGACTTATGCCAATCGAATGCAAGGAAAAGTTGTAAATATACACTTATCCGCAAAATCAACAGTACCTACGTGGGTTTGCCAAGAAAATGGGCGAAATGGAGTGTATGTGTAGGATTACATGCAACACTGATGTTTATTACGCAGAACATAATGATCTCTTCTGTAGTCTAATGGATGCTGTATCTGATAAAAACTCTCGTCAAAAAATGACACGGGGCTTAACCCTTACCTGTATCATGCAGAACTGTGATCTGAGTACGATAATTTAAGTACATCACGTGTGCAAAAATTACAAAGTATCAAATGATGAATATCAACAGAAATTATAAATCACTACAAATTAAAAATAATATACAGCGACTTTTAATGAACAAAATATCTAAAATAATTTTGAGTTGGGAGGGGGGATGTGTGTGTGCATAATTTGCAGAAACTTGCACGGTCTGTAGAGGCACCCACAGAGAACACACAAAATGAAAAAAGGAAAATTGCAAACTGGTAAAATGGTGGATATGATTAGTTTCACCTTTCATTAGTTTGTTGGATAATATTTAGAAAATATCTTGGATAACACCGAACTAAAGAGTTAAATATGAAGCTGTAACAGACCTGACTCCGTCCGTGCGATACTGTCCCGGCTTCTTCTAGTCCCTTCACAACTGAAGCCAATTATTGTCGGCACACGCCATTTCTAATTAACAGTTACCTAGATATTCGCGTTAGGATTGTGGTACGTTACACAATATCTAATGGGAAAAGGCTCTGCCAGTTCAGGACCCGCTATTTGCCATTCAGCAAGTGTATATATACAAAACATAGGTAAAACACGTGCTGTCCAAACACTTGCAGAGAATTCGGAGCATCATTGATAGAGAAGCTACGACAGTTCATGCTGTGTGACATGCAGACGATATTGCGAGTGTTATTCTCAATCTGCATGAAACCTCGCTTTGATGCTAACTGTGCCATATTCTGGAGTGAAAGACTTTCTAAACTCAAAACAAACGAAGATGACGTTTTATGCTGATGACATCAATACAATTACAAAGGTGGCGCACACAAAGGGCAGGGAATGACTTGCATGTTTAATGATACTACACGAAGAAAGCAAGGAAAAAGAGATAAAGTTACGAAGAAATATCTTAATATCATACTCTATACAATGACAATATTACAGGCACGTGCATTCTGTATACTAACAACAAAGACGGTGATAATGATATCAATAATTGGCAGGAGCACAATCACAATATTGGCAAGGACCATGGTATAGATGACAGTAAGAGGTGTACATATGGCTATAATCAGAATGTTGCGTTAAATATCGTAGTAAACTATACAATCAATGGGCGTTCATACCGGGTTTCTAAACGCAGAACAAACGTGAATGAAATTTTAAAAATAACAATATCAACACTTTTGAAAATTACAAAAGAAAAGCATGGAAAGCCTATGCCTGTCGAGGAGTTCTAAAATTCAGTTAATACACTGCTATGGAACAGCAGATTAAATTGTCATGTATTCAAATAGTTGTACCTATTTTCAAATATTTGTGTACCTATCTTCAAATAATGGAACCTAACTCCAAATGAATTGAAGATACATGTAGGTATAATTGAATTAAAGATAGGTGTAAATGATTCTACCTAGCTTTCAATAATTGAACCTAGGTTCAAATGAAATGCAAGGTATCTGTAATTGAAGTACATTTATCTTTAATTCAATCACAGATAGATTAAATTGAATCATTTCTATCTTTAAATCATTTGAAGATAGGTGTAATTCAGTCAAAGATAGGTATAATTATAAAACAGGCTTGAAGATGGGTACAAATCAATCATGCCTAGGTTCAAGTCGCTTTCGTGTTTTAAAATATGTATATAAAGTTAAATACTTTCATTTTCGATGAATTACCCTGGAATAGTAAAAAATAGAGAGTAAAGTGGTGAACACGCTTTGGCGGATCTAAGCCAGTGCAATTTATATTAGGAATAATGCGATATGAAGTAAATCCGTTGTTTATCGATGCTTAATTTTGATCTTTCAGAAAAAAAAGTTTTGATAATTGTTGAGCAAATAAAATATGCATATTCGTTTCATCAATCCTGATTTTAGGTCTTTAATTATTCAGCTTTTTATTATTCATTTTACAAGTAAGAAGTTATTTTTGGACAACTATTTGAACAGTATTCTTTTTGTTGAAAAATACTATTGCACATTTATTTTCAACACAACATTGCTAAAATTCGCATACATTCCTTGAATGCACATACTTTACAATTTAACTATCGTGCATGATTTGGGTTAATTTAATGCTTTCTTTAATTAGCTGAAAGAATTAGAATCTCATAATTAATTAATTGTCTTAACCTTAGAAAATCCTTTATACGCTAAAATGCTAACAGTAAAAAACAACTATTATATTATTAGCATTATCATAGGCATGTTTGCCATTGAGGATACATGTATAATGACAAGGTTTGGGTACACATGTATGGGTGTCTATGTTTGAACACGTGTGTGCATTCTAGTGCTGTTGATTATGAATAAGAACGGTAACTTGGATGTATTATTCACCATAATTGTCATTTGCAAACATAGGTATAAATATACAATATCGCTATCGTCATAAGTATGAAACACTGTTGTTATGTCATACCATTACTGTCATTATTGTTATCTGTTTTACACATGGGCATTGATACATTGCGCCAATAAAGAATTTGAATTAATTCAGAAACCCTCTTTCTATTCCCAGTAATTACGTAATGGTTATCAAATTAGTGAATTATTGCTCTCTCATTGAAATAATGATATTTTCTTCTCACTATGTCTATTAATTTAGCAACCCCTTATTCAGTTGGTTTTTATTAAAAATGTAATTTATGATATCATTAAGTTATTAATTAATTCAATCAATGAGCGCATCATTTCAATTAATGCGTGCAATAATTGAATTATTGTTCTTTTTAATTGAATTATTCAGTTGTTGGTACATACATGTATTAAATAATGTAATTTGTGATATCATTAAGTTATTAATTCAATCGAAGAGAGCGATAATTCAATTAATGTGCACAATAATTGAATTATTACCTTCTGTAATTGAATTAATGATATTATCAATTATATATATAGGAATTGTGGAATTGACCACTGTTCGTTATTTTCACCTTTTCAGATTATGGGCGCAATAATTCTTTTGGAGAGAGAGAGAGATTATTCAATAAGAGATATCTTCAATTCAACATATTCACCAAATGATCTCCTAATTAAAGCGAATCGTTGCTCTCCTTAAAAGAATTGATGCGCACTTTAGTTCCTTATACAAAATCGTTTTAGGATATCTTCAATTGAATTAAAGAAATAATTTTCTTGTGAACAATCACATTGATGCGCGCATTGATCAATTCAATTAACGAGAGCAACAGTTATGGCATAATATCTCGTGCATACAACATAATAAACGACACAATGTCTTGTTCACACGACATAGTATCTCGTGCGCAAGACATATCATCTTGTTTAATTCAAGCGATGAGTCGCGTTACATGGTTGTGTCCTTTAACCTTAAATTTTCACCTTAAGATCAATATTACTACAACGGGGACCAAAGAGGTGTCTTACTGTCTAGTTTCAACAAAGAATGACAATAAATAAATAGAAAAAAAAATTATAAAGAAGTAAAAAAAAAAAAAAAAAAAAAAAATCTTTGTTATATGATGCCATCAAAGTTGAATGGATGAACTTAATTACTGGTGTATGGAAATCAGTTATCGGTTTAACTCACTTAAGGTAGGAAATACATTGATTGACAAAGGAGGAACATGAGAGAGAATCAATTCAAGATCATTGTTATAACCAGAACCACATCACACGGGCAGCAAAGTCTAAAGGTGTATGAGAATAATCTTTCTACTCTGCTCACTAAAACATATGTCAGTGTAATGCGCGTATAGTTTATGAGTTAAACTTTCTACCATGGTCACAAGAGTTTGATGGGTTAAAGGGGAGAGATCAAAAGATCAATGTCGGCTAATTTTTAAGGGGTTTACGTCTTACGACATCGATTTTCATCCACATATTATTTGTAAAAAAAAAAAAAAAAAAACCCCAAAAAACCCAATGTTAATTGTTTGAATTTAAAATACTCATTGATAAACACATATCGATTACATGCATAAAAGTTCTGCATAAAAGATTTTTAAAACGGTATAAATATAAATCTTGATTACCGTAATCATTACGTTTTATTTTTATTCATTCTCAAAAAAATATTATGAATTTACTACTCCATGGAAGTACTCCCCGGAATGGCAGTTTGTAAAATATAGAAGCACCTCTTTGAATATGCTACAACTGCAAATATGTACGTGTATATTTTGGTTATTGCTTTGTTTCAAATCCGCGACGTGCAAATCAGAGTTGCAGATATGCACTGCATAGCCAGTCTAGCAAGTAACATTACCAGCATCACGTGACATAGATCCGGGATAGGCCTTGCCATTCTATCTATGATTTTGATGCAAAGCATAAAATCGGTCGCAAAAATTTTAAACATTCTAAACTTTTTTCAAAGAAACACACGGAAATTGCAATACGAATATTCTATAAGCTTTTTTTTTTTTTTTTTTTTTAAAAGGAAACAAAATCAAGAAACACTTATAAAAAAGCATTAATGATATAATTTATTTAAAAGCACCTTTAAAAGAGTTTAAAAAATATAAATTTATGAATTATTGTTTTTAATTTTTCAGTATTTGATGTGTCCGATTAAAATTGCAGCAGGACTTAAAATGAATCATTTTCAAATCAGCAGGTTTGCTTCAAAATATCTTTTTACTTACAAGTATATCGAGGAAGTTCAGAGAAACCATATAAAATAGATATGGACGCCATTCAAGTCTATGTATGGAAAAGATCCGCTAGATACAGCAAGTCAACAGCGTTATGAAACATGATTAGATGAAGATTAAAAACTGAAACATTATTTATTCTCAAATTAAATGGCAACATGTGTACTTGAAAATTATATTAGTTTTACACCAGATTTCATCACTGAAACGATTCCGGTGGCTTTGGTTCCCCTCGGGGCGACATGGGGACCTAAACGCGACCAACATACTCCTCTTTTAAATTGAAATCCGAACTTATAAGGCAATATGTATTGAAGAAGCTAAATTCATTTATAAAATGTTGAAGTATCATCATGATTGTATGCAAATGAAGCAAACATGAATAATATAAGATTTTGAGTTTCAATAGATTGTAGAAACCAAACATGGGTCACATAGTTTATAAACAGAATGCACTGGTAAGGTATACCCTGATATTTGTTAGACTGGCTATATTGTCTCTCCATTCCATGGACTCCAGAAGGCAAGAGGAAGCATGGTCGTCCAAAGACCACCTGGAGACGGACTGTGGAGACCGAGATGAAGGATATAAGCCTAAGGGAATTGGAAAAGAAGGCAAAAGACAGGGAGCAGTGGAGGTAGCTATTTTTTGCCCTATGTGCCTCCGGGTGCAACAAGGACTAGGTAGGTGAATAGCTATAGACTGTGCATGTTTTTGCACATCACGGATTTTAAACAAAGCATTAACCAAAATATACATATATAAATAGATATTTGCAGCTATAGCATATTCAAACCAAAATAACTTTTTAAAATCAATATATGTATTCAATCAATATCTGGAAACCCATAATGAATTGCTTCTATATTTTACACATGCCATTCCGGAAAGTATTTGTTGCATAAAACTTCGTTTGAAATGGTACTTTCATAATAAGTGTTTAATAATGCATAAAAATGAAACGTATTGATGACAGTGATCAAGACTAATATTTTCAGCTTTTCCATCGTCAACTTCCCATATTTATGTAGCAATATTCTAATATCACCTGCAAATGGTGTTTCTCTCAACTGCTCAACTGAATCGATACACAAGAGTTTGTTCTGCGTATGATCAGTTTTTAAATCGAGGCAGGCTATTGACAAACAAGTTGATGTTACAGGGGTTTCAACAGTCTCTTTAAATCGGCATTTTGCCAATTATTTCGCATTTTGGTCTTTATAATGATCTAGTTTGCCAATACAACCTATCATTGGGACAAATGCTGTCTGACGTATTTAATAGCGATTGTTTGGCTGTTCTTGGCATAGTGATTTTGACTACGGATTACTCCATTTACCTGATCAAGACATAGGGCCCACGGCGGTTGCGACCGGTCGACAGGGGATGCGTACTCCTCCTAGACACCTGATCCCACCTCTAGTATGTCCAGGGGTCCGTGTTTGCCCAACTCTTTAGTTTGTAGGAGTTATGAGATACTGATCACTGTTCGTTATCTTCGCCTTTCATTTATATACTTTTGAAATATTTTATTCAGTACTTATAAGCATGTTATTGATAAGAATTTATCAAACTAAAACAATCGGTAATGATTAAAGTGGGCTTAACTTCATGATAGTGCGCTTTCGTGAAATTGAATTCTGGGAGAAAATGGGTTCGTCCGTAATAAAGTGCTGTTTATAAGAAAATCAATATCAATATGCATGTGCAATGATTGGTCACTGATAAGGTGATGGATATAAATATTACCAAGCTATTCACGGGCAGCACGTAAAATGGATCATTTTATGGAGTATTGGGAAAATTTGTCAATAAATAAACTTGAAGAATGCAGATTGATACAAGAAGTTAGCATTCACAAAATTCCGGATTCGGGTTTACTTGTGTATCATTTAGTATTTACTTTCATCAGTTTTTGTTTTTAGCACACCTGAGCTGAAAGTTCAAGTGAGCTATTCTGATCATCGCCTGTTGTCTGTCGTCTGTCCGTCTGTAAACTTTTATCATTTTCGACTTCTTCTCCAGAACCACTGGGTCAATTATAATCAAACTTGGCCAAAAGGATCCTTGGGTGAAGGGATTTCAAGTTTGTTCAAATGAAGGGTCATGCCCCTTCAGAGGGGAGATAATCACAAAAATGCAAAAATAGGGTGGGGTCATTTAAAAATCTTCTTCTTAAGAACCACTGGGCCAGAAGAACTAAAATTGACATGAAAGCTTCCTGACATAGTGTAGATTCAAGTTTGTTCAAATCATGGTCCACGGGGGTTGGATGGGACCACAATAGGGGATCAAAGTTTTACATACAAATATATAGGAAAAATCTTTTAAGATCTTCTTCTCAAAAACCACTGGGCCAGGAAAGTGGAAATTTACATGAAAGCTTTCTGAAATACTGCAGATTCAAGTTTGCTAAAAGCATGGCCCCCGGGGGTAAGATGAGGCGACAATAGGGGATCAAAGTTTTACATAAAAATATATAGGAAAAGTCTTTAAAAATCTTCTTCTCAAGAACCACTGGGCCAGAAGAGCTGAGATTTACATGAAGGCTTCCTGATATAGTGCAGATTCAACTTTGTTAAACTCATGACCCCTAGGGTTAGGATGGGGCCACAATATGGGATCAAAGTTTTACATAACTAATAAATAGAAAAAAATCTTTAAAAATAAAAAAAACCCATTGGGCTAAAGAAGTTTACATTTGCACAAAAGCTTCCTGACATAGTGCAGATTGAAGTTTGTAAAAATCATGGTCCCCAGGGGTAAGATGGGGCCACAGTAAGGGATCAAAATTTTACATACAAATATATAGGGAAAATCATTAAAAATCTTCTTCTGAAAAATCACTGGGCAGAAAAGTTTACATTTACATGAAAGCTTCTTGACATAGTGCAGATTCAATTTTGTGAAAATCATGGCCGCCGGGAGTAGATTGGGGCCACAATAGGGGATCAAAGTTTTATATGCAAATATATAGGAAAAATCTTTCAATATGAGCCAAGGTGACTCAGGTGAGCGATGTGGCCCATGGGCCTCTTGTTGTATTATCCCCCTCTCTCGTTTGAATCGTAATTATTTTTTATGAACGGATAGGAGGAGAGGTCGGATAATATCATCTAATAATGATTTGAACTTGAGATGGAACACACTTTCTGTAGTGTATCAGAAATAAGAATATTATTGTCATCCAAAGAAAAAAACCCTCACAGCAACGATACAAATTGTCATTGCCTTTGTTTCAAGCATGAATGTAAACTACAGCATGCAATATTCAATGAAAGATATGGAGAGTTTTCAAACTTCAATCATAAACAATTTACCCTAAGAGGCGACTAAATGGGGCGGTCCTTCTGATGAGACCACAAACACTGATTCTCTAGCGGAACATTTTAAACAATACATATAATTGTGTACAGCCAACCAACATCAACAAAATTGATATTGATGGCAGGCATATAATTTTGCGAATGTACAAAGCATGCATGAAAGGGGAGCAATATTAGTAGTTAATATTTGAATTAGAACACATCCCTTCCAAGTTGATAGAGATCGATACCCCCTTTCCCGCTTGGAATACGATGATAGCAACTGATTATATAATCTGCATTTGATTTTACAGCATCTTGAACAGTTAAAAAAAAAACCCTTCTCTTTTTCATTATTTAAATGCTATCATGGCTGACTCCCTTCAATTTTTTCAAAAACAATTTTTATCTTAAAATTCTACACCAAAAATTGATTTTAAAGCTAAGCTAAATGTTGAAATAAGAGTTTACTTTAGCGTTTTACAAGAATCTTGAATTTTCGGCATTGATAGAGGTGTTAGCGAGCAAATGTGGGAAGAAAATGGAAATAACAGGGTTTATATGCCCCCCCCCCCCCTCCCCTTTTCTCGTGGCAAAACGAAGTGTGGTATGTGGTATGTATAAAACAACGATAATTCACGATCTTATTTTTTTTTCAAGTTAAACATCTTGTTTTTGGTTCATTATCTTTTAACCGTAGCAGAGACTTCAGCACTCAAGTCCTAAATATAGAATAGGACATCCCGCAGTTTATTTCTAATCTAAATATTCGTATCTTATTATTTAGATTAACAATGAGATGGCCTTTTGATTAACTTAAAAAAAAATTCTAGCTTAGCTTTTTAGCTGTTTCATAAATTATGAAATAAATCTGTTAGTTCGTCTGACTTTTCTGACACCCCCTCCCAGTGACAGTAGAAATAAACCTGTTAGTTCGTCTGACTTTTCTGACGTCCCCTCCCAGTGACAGTAGAGGTAAATCTGTTAGTTCGTCTGACTTTTCTGACACCTCCTCCCACTGACAGTAGATATAAATCTGTTAGTTCGTCTGACTTTCCTGACGCCCCTCCCACTGACAGTAGATATAAATCTGTTAGTTCGACTGACTTTCCTGACGCCCCCTCCCAGTGACGGTAGAAATAAATCTGTTAGTTCGTCTGACTTTTCTGACATCCCCTCCCAGCGACAGTAGAAATAAATCTGTTAGTTCGTCTGACTTTTCTGACCTCCCCTCCCAGTGACAGTAGAAATAAATCTGTTAGTTCGTCTGACTTTTCTGACACCCCTCCCAGCGACAGTAGAAATAAATCTGTTAGTTCGTCTGACTTTTCTGACGTCCCCTCCCAGTGACAGTAGAGGTAAATCTGTTAGTTCGTCTGACTTTTCTGACGTCCCCTCCCAGTGACAGTAGAGGTAAATCTGTTAGTTCGTCTGACTTTTCTGACACCCCTCCCACTGACAGTAGATATAAATCTGTTAGTTCGTCTGACTTTCCTGACGCCCCTCCCACTGACAGTAGATATAAATCTGTTAGTTCGACTGACTTTCCTGACGCCCCCTCCCAGTGACGGTAGAAATAAATCTGTTAGTTCGTCTGACTTTTCTGACACCCCTCCCAGTGACAGTAGATATAAATCTGTTAGTTCGTCTGACTTTTCTGACCTCCCCTCCCAGTGACAGTAGAAATAAATCTGTTAGTTCGTCTGACTTTTCTGACACCCCTCCCAGCGACAGTAGAAATAAATCTGTTAGTTCGTCTGACTTTTCTGACGTCCCCTCCCAGTGACAGTAGAGGTAAATCTGTTAGTTCGTCTGACTTTTCTGACGTCCCCTCCCAGTGACAGTAGAGGTAAATCTGTTAGTTCGTCTGACTTTTCTGACACCCCTCCCACTGACAGTAGATATAAATCTGTTAGTTCGTCTGACTTTCCTGACGCCCCTCCCAGTGACAGTAGAAATAAATCTGTTAGTTCGACTGACTTTCCTGACGCCCCCTCCCAGTGACGGTAGAAATAAATCTGTTAGTTCGTCTGACTTTTCTGACACCCCTCCCAGTGACAGTAGATATAAATCTGTTAGTTCGTCTGACTTTTCTGACACCCCCTCCCAGTGACAGTAGAAATAAATCTGTTAGTTCGTCTGACTTTTCTGACACCTCCTCCCAGTGACAGTAGAAATAAATATGTTAGTTCGTCTGACTTTTCTGACCTCCCCTCCCAGTGACAGTGGAAATAAATCTGTTAGTTCGTCTGACTTTTCTGACACCCCTCCCAGCGACAGTAGAAATAAATCTGATAGTTCGTCTGACTTTTCTGACCTCCCCTCCCAGTGACAGTAGAAATAAATCTGTTAGTTCGTCTGACTTTTCTGACACCTCCTCCCAGTGACAGTAGAAATAAATCTGTTAGTTCGTCTGACTTTTCTGACACCTCCTCCCAGTGACAGTAGAAATAAATCTCTTAGTTCGTCTGACTTTTCTGACACCTCCTCCCAGTGACAGTAGAAATAAATCTGTTAGTTCGTCTGACTTTTCTGACCCCCCCCCCCTCCCAGCGACAGTAGAAATAAATCTGTTAGTTCCTCTGACTTTTCTGACCTCCCCTCCCAGTGACAGTAGAAATAAATCTGTTAGTTCGTCTGACTTTTCTGACCCCCCCCCCTCCCAGCGACAGTAGAAATAAATCTGTTAGTTCGTCTGACTTTTCTGACCTCCCCTCCCAGTGACAGTAGAAATAAATCTGTTAGTTCGTCTGACTTTTCTGACCTCCCCTCCCAGTGACAGTAGAAATAAATCTGTTAGTTCGTCTGACTTTTCTGACACCTCCTCCCAGTGACAGTAGAAATAAATCTGTTAGTTCGTCTGACTTTTCTGACCTCCCCTCCCAGCGACAGTAGAAATAAATCTGTTAGTTCGTCTGACTTTTCTGACACCCCTCCCAGCGACAGTAAAAATAAATCTGTTAGTTCGTCTGACTTTTCTGACCTCCCCTCCCAGTGACAGTAGAAATAAATCTGTTAGTTCGTCTGACTTTTCTGACACCCCACCCAGCGACAGTAGAAATAAATCGGTTAGTTCGTCTGACTTTTCTGACCTCCCCTCCCAGTGACAGTAGAAATAAATCTGTTAGTTCGTCTGACTTTTCTGACCTCCCCTCCCAGTGACAGTAGAAATAAATCTGTTAGTTCGTCTGACTTTTCTGACACCTCCTCCCAGTGACAGTAGAAATAAATCGGTTAGTTCGTCTGACTTTTCTGACCTCCCCTCCCAGTGACAGTAGAAATAAATCTGTTAGTTCGTCTGACTTTTCTGACACCTCCTCCCAGTGACAGTAGAAATAAATCTGTTAGTTCGTCTGACTTTTCTGACACCTCCTCCCAGTGACAGTAGAAATAAATCTGTTAGTTCGTCTGACTTTTCTGACACCTCCTCCCAGCGACAGTAGATATAAATCTGTTAGTTCGTCTGACTTTTCTGACGCCCCCTCCCAGCGACAGTAGAAATAAATCTGATAGTTCGTCTGACTTTTCTGACCCCCCCCCCCCCTCCCAGCGACAGTAGAAATAAATCTGTTAGTTCCTCTGACTTTTCTGACCTCCCCTCCCAGTGACAGTAGAAATAAATCTGTTAGTTCGTCTGACTTTTCTGACCCCCCCCCCCTCCCAGCGACAGTAGAAATAAATCTGTTAGTTCGTCTGACTTTTCTGACCTCCCCTCCCAGTGACAGTAGAAATAAATCTGTTAGTTCGTCTGACTTTTCTGACCTCCCCTCCCAGTGACAGTAGAAATAAATCTGTTAGTTCGTCTGACTTTTCTGACACCTCCTCCCAGTGACAGTAGAAATAAATCTATTAGTTCGTCTGACTTTTCTGACCTCCCTTCCCAGTGACAGTAGAAATAAATCTGTTAGTTCGTCTGACTTTTCTGACACCCCTCCCAGCGACAGTAAAAATAAATCTGTTAGTTCGTCTGACTTTTCTGACCTCCCCTCCCAGTGACAGTAGAAATAAATCTGTTAGTTCGTCTGACTTTTCTGACACCCCTCCCAGCGACAGTAGAAATAAATTTGTTAGTTCGTCTGACTTTTCTGACCTCCCCTCCCAGTGACAGTAGAAATAAATCTGTTAGTTCGTCTGACTTTTCTGACCTCCCCTCCCAGTGACAGTAGAAATAAATCTGTTAGTTCGTCTGACTTTTCTGACCTCCCCTCCCAGTGACAGTAGAAATAAATCTGTTAGTTCGTCTGACTTTTCTGACACCCCTCCCAGTGACAGTAGATATAAATCTGTTAGTTCGTCTGACTTTTCTGACCTCCCCTCCCAGTGACAGTAGAAATAAATCTGTTAGTTCGTCTGACTTTTCTGACACCCCTCCCAGCGACAGTAGAAATAAATCTGTTAGTTCGTCTGACTTTTCTGACGTCCCCTCCCAGTGACAGTAGAGGTAAATCTGTTAGTTCGTCTGACTTTTCTGACGTCCCCTCCCAGTGACAGTAGAGGTAAATCTGTTAGTTCGTCTGACTTTTCTGACACCCCTCCCACTGACAGTAGATATAAATCTGTTAGTTCGTCTGACTTTCCTGACGCCCCTCCCAGTGACAGTAGAAATAAATCTGTTAGTTCGACTGACTTTCCTGACGCCCCCTCCCAGTGACGGTAGAAATAAATCTGTTAGTTCGTCTGACTTTTCTGACACCCCTCCCAGTGACAGTAGATATAAATCTGTTAGTTCGTCTGACTTTTCTGACACCCCCTCCCAGTGACAGTAGAAATAAATCTGTTAGTTCGTCTGACTTTTCTGACACCTCCTCCCAGTGACAGTAGAAATAAATATGTTAGTTCGTCTGACTTTTCTGACCTCCCCTCCCAGTGACAGTGGAAATAAATCTGTTAGTTCGTCTGACTTTTCTGACACCCCTCCCAGCGACAGTAGAAATAAATCTGATAGTTCGTCTGACTTTTCTGACCTCCCCTCCCAGTGACAGTAGAAATAAATCTGTTAGTTCGTCTGACTTTTCTGACACCTCCTCCCAGTGACAGTAGAAATAAATCTGTTAGTTCGTCTGACTTTTCTGACACCTCCTCCCAGTGACAGTAGAAATAAATCTGTTAGTTCGTCTGACTTTTCTGACACCTCCTCCCAGTGACAGTAGAAATAAATCTGTTAGTTCGTCTGACTTTTCTGACCCCCCCCCCCTCCCAGCGACAGTAGAAATAAATCTGTTAGTTCCTCTGACTTTTCTGACCTCCCCTCCCAGTGACAGTAGAAATAAATCTGTTAGTTCGTCTGACTTTTCTGACCCCCCCCCCCCCCTCCCAGCGACAGTAGAAATAAATCTGTTAGTTCGTCTGACTTTTCTGACCTCCCCTCCCAGTGACAGTAGAAATAAATCTGTTAGTTCGTCTGACTTTTCTGACCTCCCCTCCCAGTGACAGTAGAAATAAATCTGTTAGTTCGTCTGACTTTTCTGACACCTCCTCCCAGTGACAGTAGAAATAAATCTGTTAGTTCGTCTGACTTTTCTGACCTCCCCTCCCAGCGACAGTAGAAATAAATCTGTTAGTTCGTCTGACTTTTCTGACACCCCTCCCAGCGACAGTAAAAATAAATCTGTTAGTTCGTCTGACTTTTCTGACCTCCCCTCCCAGTGACAGTAGAAATAAATCTGTTAGTTCGTCTGACTTTTCTGACACCCCTCCCAGCGACAGTAGAAATAAATCGGTTAGTTCGTCTGACTTTTCTGACCTCCCCTCCCAGTGACAGTAGAAATAAATCTGTTAGTTCGTCTGACTTTTCTGACCTCCCCTCCCAGTGACAGTAGAAATAAATCTGTTAGTTCGTCTGACTTTTCTGACACCTCCTCCCAGTGACAGTAGAAATAAATCGGTTAGTTCGTCTGACTTTTCTGACCTCCCCTCCCAGTGACAGTAGAAATAAATCTGTTAGTTCGTCTGACTTTTCTGACACCTCCTCCCAGTGACAGTAGAAATAAATCTGTTAGTTCGTCTGACTTTTCTGACACCTCCTCCCAGTGACAGTAGAAATAAATCTGTTAGTTCGTCTGACTTTTCTGACACCTCCTCCCAGTGACAGTAGATATAAATCTGTTAGTTCGTCTGACTTTTCTGACGCCCCCTCCCAGCGACAGTAGAAATAAATCTGATAGTTCGTCTGACTTTTCTGACCCCCCCCCCCTCCCAGCGACAGTAGAAATAAATCTGTTAGTTCCTCTGACTTTTCTGACCTCCCCTCCCAGTGACAGTAGAAATAAATCTGTTAGTTCGTCTGACTTTTCTGACCCCCCCCCCCTCCCAGCGACAGTAGAAATAAATCTGTTAGTTCGTCTGACTTTTCTGACCTCCCCTCCCAGTGACAGTAGAAATAAATCTGTTAGTTCGTCTGACTTTTCTGACCTCCCCTCCCAGTGACAGTAGAAATAAATCTGTTAGTTCGTCTGACTTTTCTGACACCTCCTCCCAGTGACAGTAGAAATAAATCTGTTAGTTCGTCTGACTTTTCTGACCTCCCTTCCCAGTGACAGTAGAAATAAATCTGTTAGTTCGTCTGACTTTTCTGACACCCCTCCCAGCGACAGTAAAAATAAATCTGTTAGTTCGTCTGACTTTTCTGACCTCCCCTCCCAGTGACAGTAGAAATAAATCTGTTAGTTCGTCTGACTTTTCTGACACCTCCTCCCAGTGACAGTAGAAATAAATCTGTTAGTTCGTCTGACTTTTCTGACACCCCCTCCCAGTGACAGTAGAAATAAACCTGTTAGTTCGTCTGACTTTTCTGACACCTCCTCCCAGTGACAGTAGAAATAAATCTGTTAGTTCGTCTGACTTTTCTGACACCCCCTCCCAGTGACAGTAGAAATAAATCTGTTAGTTCGTCTGACTTTTCTGACCTCCCCTCCCAGTGACAGTAGAAATAAATCTGATAGTTCGTCTGACTTTTCTGACCTCCCCTCCCAGTGACAGTAGAAATAAATCTGTTAGTTCGTCTGACTTTTCTGACCTCCCCTCCCAGTGACAGTAGAAATAAATCTGTTAGTTCGTCTGACTTTTCTGACGTCCCCTCCCAGTGACAGTAGAGGTAAATCTGTTAGTTCGTCTGACTTTTCTGACACCTCCTCCCACTGACAGTAGATATAAATCTGTTAGTTCGTCTGACTTTCCTGACGCCCCTCCCACTGACAGTAGATATAAATCTGTTAGTTCGACTGACTTTCCTGACGCCCCCTCCCAGTGACGGTAGAAATAAATCTGTTAGTTCGTCTGACTTTTCTGACGTCCCTTCCCAGTGACAGTAGAAATAAATCTGTTAGTTCGTCTGACTTTTCTGACCTCCCCTCCCAGTGACAGTAGAAATAAATCTGTTAGTTCGTCTGACTTTTCTGACACCCCTCCCAGCGACAGTAGAAATAAATCTGTTAGTTCGTCTGACTTTTCTGACGTCCCCTCCCAGTGACAGTAGAGGTAAATCTGTTAGTTCGTCTGACTTTTCTGACGTCCCCTCCCAGTGACAGTAGAGGTAAATCTGTTAGTTCGTCTGACTTTTCTGACACCCCTCCCACTGACAGTAGATATAAATCTGTTAGTTCGTCTGACTTTCCTGACGCCCCTCCCAGTGACAGTAGAAATAAATCTGTTAGTTCGACTGACTTTCCTGACGCCCCCTCCCAGTGACGGTAGAAATAAATCTGTTAGTTCGTCTGACTTTTCTGACACCCCTCCCAGTGACAGTAGATATAAATCTGTTAGTTCGTCTGACTTTTCTGACACCCCCTCCCAGTGACAGTAGAAATAAATCTGTTAGTTCGTCTGACTTTTCTGACACCTCCTCCCAGTGACAGTAGAAATAAATCTGTTAGTTCGTCTGACTTTTCTGACCTCCCCTCCCAGTGACAGTGGAAATAAATCTGTTAGTTCGTCTGACTTTTCTGACACCCCTCCCAGCGACAGTAGAAATAAATCTGATAGTTCGTCTGACTTTTCTGACCTCCCCTCCCACTGACAGTAGAAATAAATCTGTTAGTTCGTCTGACTTTTCTGACACCTCCTCCCAGTGACAGTAGAAATAAATCTGTTAGTTCGTCTGACTTTTCTGACACCTCCTCCCAGTGACAGTAGAAATAAATCTGTTAGTTCGTCTGACTTTTCTGACACCTCCTCCCAGTGACAGTAGAAATAAATCTGTTAGTTCGTCTGACTTTTCTGACCCCCCCCCCCCCTCCCAGCGACAGTAGAAATAAATCTGTTAGTTCCTCTGACTTTTCTGACCTCCCCTCCCAGTGACAGTAGAAATAAATCTGTTAGTTCGTCTGACTTTTCTGACCCCCCCCCCTCCCAGCGACAGTAGAAATAAATCTGTTAGTTCGTCTGACTTTTCTGACCTCCCCTCCCAGTGACAGTAGAAATAAATCTGTTAGTTCGTCTGACTTTTCTGACCTCCCCTCCCAGTGACAGTAGAAATAAATCTGTTAGTTCGTCTGACTTTTCTGACACCTCCTCCCAGTGACAGTAGAAATAAATCTGTTAGTTCGTCTGACTTTTCTGACCTCCCCTCCCAGCGACAGTAGAAATAAATCTGTTAGTTCGTCTGACTTTTCTGACACCCCTCCCAGCGACAGTAAAAATAAATCTGTTAGTTCGTCTGACTTTTCTGACCTCCCCTCCCAGTGACAGTAGAAATAAATCTGTTAGTTCGTCTGACTTTTCTGACACCCCTCCCAGCGACAGTAGAAATAAATCTGTTAGTTCGTCTGACTTTTCTGACCTCCCCTCCCAGTGACAGTAGAAATAAATCTGTTAGTTCGTCTGACTTTTCTGACACCTCCTCCCAGTGACAGTAGAAATAAATCTGTTAGTTCGTCTGACTTTTCTGACACCTCCTCCCAGTGACAGTAGATATAAATCTGTTAGTTCGTCTGACTTTTCTGACGCCCCCTCCCAGTGACAGTAGAAATAAATCTGTTAGTTCGTCTGACTTTTCTGACACCTCCTCCCAGTGACAGTAGAAATAAATCTGTTAGTTCGTCTGACTTTTCTGACCTCCCCTCCCAGTGACAGTGGAAATAAATCTGTTAGTTCGTCTGACTTTTCTGACACCCCTCCCAGCGACAGTAGAAATAAATCTGATAGTTCGTCTGACTTTTCTGACCCCCCCCCCCTCCCAGCGACAGTAGAAATAAATCTGTTAGTTCCTCTGACTTTTCTGACCTCCCCTCCCAGTGACAGTAGAAATAAATCTGTTAGTTCGTCTGACTTTTCTGACCCCCCCCCCCCTCCCAGCGACAGTAGAAATAAATCTGTTAGTTCGTCTGACTTTTCTGACCTCCCCTCCCAGTGACAGTAGAAATAAATCTGTTAGTTCGTCTGACTTTTCTGACCTCCCCTCCCAGTGACAGTAGAAATAAATCTGTTAGTTCGTCTGACTTTTCTGACACCTCCTCCCAGTGACAGTAGAAATAAATCTGTTAGTTCGTCTGACTTTTCTGACCTCCCCTCCCAGTGACAGTAGAAATAAATCTGTTAGTTCGTCTGACTTTTCTGACACCCCTCCCAGCGACAGTAAAAATAAATCTGTTAGTTCGTCTGACTTTTCTGACCTCCCCTCCCAGTGACAGTAGAAATAAATCTGTTAGTTCGTCTGACTTTTCTGACACCCCTCCCAGCGACAGTAGAAATAAATCTGTTAGTTCGTCTGACTTTTCTGACCTCCCCTCCCAGTGACAGTAGAAATAAATCTGATAGTTCGTCTGACTTTTCTGACCTCCCCTCCCAGTGACAGTAGAAATAAATCTGTTAGTTCGTCTGACTTTTCTGACCTCCCCTCCCAGTGACAGTAGAAATAAATCTGTTAGTTCGTCTGACTTTTCTGACACCTCCTCCCAGTGACAGTAGAAATAAATCTGTTAGTTCGTCTGACTTTTCTGACACCTCCTCCCAGTGACAGTAGAAATAAATCTGTTAGTTCGTCTGACTTTTCTGACACCTCCTCCCAGTGACAGTAGAAATAAATCTGTTAGTTCGTCTGACTTTTCTGACACCCCCTCCCAGTGACAGTAGAAATAAATCTGTTAGTTCGTCTGACTTTTCTGACCCCCCCCCCCTCCCAGCGACAGTAGAAATAAATCTGTTAGTTCGTCTGACTTTTCTGACCTCCCCTCCCAGTGACAGTAGAAATAAATCTGATAGTTCGTCTGACTTTTCTGACCTCCCCTCCCAGTGACAGTAGAAATAAATCTGTTAGTTCGTCTGACTTTTCTGACCTCCCCTCCCAGTGACAGTAGAAATAAATCTGTTAGTTCGTCTGACTTTTCTGACACCTCCTCCCAGTGACAGTAGAAATAAATCTGTTAGTTCGTCTGACTTTTCTGACACCTCCTCCCAGTGACAGTAGAAATAAACCTGTTAGTTCGTCTGACTTTTCTGACACCTCCTCCCAGTGACAGTAGAAATAAATCTGTTAGTTCGTCTGACTTTTCTGACACCCCCTCCCAGTGACAGTAGAAATAAATCTGTTAGTTCGTCTGACTTTTCTGACCCCCCCCCCCTCCCAGCGACAGTAGAAATAAATCTGTTAGTTCGTCTGACTTTTCTGACCTCCCCTCCCAGTGACAGTAGAAATAAATCTGTTAGTTCGTCTGACTTTTCTGACCCCCCCCCCTCCCAGCGACAGTAGAAATAAATCTGTTAGTTCGTCTGACTTTTCTGACCTCCCCTCCCAGTGACAGTAGAAATAAATCTGTTAGTTCCTCTGACTTTTCTGACACCTCCTCCCAGTGACAGTAGAAATAAATCTGTTAGTTCGTCTGACTATTCTGACCTCCCCTCCCAGTGACAGTAGAAATAAATCTGTTAGTTCGTCTGACTCTTCTGACCTCCCCTCCCAGTGACAGTAGAAATAAATCTGTTAGTTCGTCTGACTTTTCTGACGTCCCTTCCCAGTGACAGTAGAAATAAATCTGTTAGTTCGTCTGACTTTTCTGACGTCCCTTCCCAGTGACAGTAGAAATAAATCTGTTAGTTCGTCTGACTTTTCTGACGTCCCCTCCCAGTGACAGTAGAAATAAATCTGTTAGTTCGTCTGACTTTTCTGACACCCCCTCCCAGTGACAGTAGAGATAAATCTGTTAGTTCGTCTGACTT
>NC_079167.1:50201139-50203639 GCF_947568905.1 Ostrea edulis
CATTCTTCTCTCATTCAGAACTAACCCCCCCCCCACCCCCCCCCCCACACACACACACTTTTAAACCAAACAATAATTATGTTTTGTATATAATGAAAATGATTTATTCTATTTTGGTGAGTGATCTGCAATTTTCCTTGAATTTTCACAGTTGATAATCCTGACATTTGAATTTTATAAATTAAACTTTTGATATAAGAAAATTAAAGTTTACTTTCATTCTTACGCACACGTTCCTTTTTCATTTTTGCCTTGCTATGAAGATCGATCCTTTCACTTTGGTGTAACGGCGATTTGTGAACGAAGAACGCAAAACTGTAAACGGAGAGCGAACGGGAAAATGGTGAAGTATCTAATGGACACAGACTACCAATTATTTTGCTATACATTCCTTTATAACATAAAAATTAATATAAAAAATTCCACCGCCTCAACTTACTTGAAATTTGACACAGACTTAGAGCAATTTAGGTCCAAAAATATTTGTGAATTTCAGGAAAATCCACCGCACACAAGTCCTGTTATGACACCGCAAGTAACCCCTACCCTGCATATTTCCCTATCCCTTTGAGAAGCAGGTAAACAATGGCCTATTTACACCCTTCCTTTCCTACTACACACTTAAGAGCAGAATTTCCCATTATTATAATTTTTTTTTCCAGACCCTCTTCTTTCCATCTATGCCCTATAATAAACACAAATCCACCCCACATACATCCCCAAGAATTTTTAAGAAAAAAACCCCTCTATTTATAAACGGGCACTACAATGAAATAGGGGTAAAATTAGTAGTCTGTAACCTAATGTTTCAGGGATTGTAAATCCGCCACTGGCTATACAGCTCTGCAGACGATAGCGAAATTTTATGTTGTAAATGTCTATGATATATACATGAAACACAGTAAAAATGGTAATATACATGCATATATATTTTACAGAAATTACATCTTATTCAACGAATGTTTCTTTTTAAAAAACATTTAGAACGTTTTAGCAAAGTACTGGCACTAAATAACTCTTATAAGGATTGGAATATTGCTGTGAACTGCCGTCAACATAAACACATGGGCGCCGCCATTACGGAAGAAGTCTTTAAAAAAGGTCGCTTGTGCAATTAAAAAAAAATTGAGTACGAGCTCGAAAACTGGAGTAAGTACTCCTAGGAGTACATACTCGGAATGTTTTATAACCTTAGAATCTGACCACGTACTCCTAGGAGTATGATTTTGTTGTTGGGGGATGTGAGAGGTATTTATTGATTGTCATAAACTGCCTAATTTTTGTACATGTACCAGCCAGCACTCGTCCTGTTCAACGTGTGCATGTATAAGGGTTGAATTCATAACTGCAGGTTCTTACATTCTTCTCTCATTCAGAACTAACCCCCCCCCCCCCCCACACACACACTTTTAAACCAAACAATAATTATGTTTTGTAATATAATGAAAATGATTTATTCTATTTTGGTGAGTGATCTGCAATTTTCCTTGAATTTTCACAGTTGATAATCCTGACATTTGAATTTTATAAATTAAACTTTTGATATAAGAAAATTAAAGTTTACTTTCATTCTTACGCACACGTTCCTTTTTCATTTTTGCCTTGCTATGAAGATCGATCCTTTCACTTTGGTGTAACGGCGATTTGTGAACGAAGAACGCAAAACTGTAAACGGAGAGCGAACGGGAAAATGTTAAAGTATCTAATGGACACAGACTACCAATTATTTTGCTATACATTCCTTTATAACATAAAAATTAATATAAAAAATTCCACCGCCTCAACTTACTTGAAATTTGACACAGACTTAGAGCAATTTAGGTCCAAAAATATTTGTGAATTTCAGGAAAATCCACCGCACACAAGTCCTGTTATGACACCGCAAGTAACCCCTACCCTGCATATTTCCCTATCCCTTTGAGAAGCAGGTAAACAATGGCCTATTTACACCCTTCCTTTCCTACTACACACTTAAGAGCAGAATTTCCCATTATTATAATTTTTTTTCCAGACCCTCTTCTTTCCATCTATGCCCTATAATAAACACAAATCCACCCCACATACATCCCCAAGAATTTTTAAGAAAAAAACCCCTCTATTTATAAACGGGCACTACAATGAAATAGGGGTAAAATTAGTAGTCTGTAACCTAATGTTTCAGGGATTGTAAATCCGCCACTGGCTATACAGCTCTGCAGACGATAGCGAAATTTTATGTTGTAAATGTCTATGATATATACATGAAACACAGTAAAAATGGTAATATACATGCATATATATTTTACAGAAATTACATCTTATTCAACGAATGTTTCTTTTTAAAAAACATTTAGAACGTTTTAGCAAAGTACTGGCACTAAATAACTCTTATAAGGATTGGAATATTGCTGTGAACTGCCGTCAACATAAACACATGGGCGCCGCCATTACGGAAGAAGTCTTTAAAAAAGGTCGCTTGTGCAATTAAAAAAAAATTGAGTACGAGCTCGAAAACTGGAGT
>NC_079167.1:50208639-50281139 GCF_947568905.1 Ostrea edulis
TTTGTATGCCTTATACTTGCCTTATACTGTTTATAATAGCCTGAAGAAGTATATTTTATTATACCAGTCCAGTAGAAGGTCAATCTCTAAAGCTTGTGAAAAGCGTGAAACGACTACATCAATCGAAATTGGGATGAGAGAGGCAAGGAATCCACACATTTTGGAGGAATTGTCACCGCAAAAAAAAAAAATCAGAAGTATAGTTGTATAGACCTATATATCAGGTGTCTGTGGAAAAAATATGGGGCCGGATGGAGTCCCCTTTATTTTTTGTAGCATTTCCCCCCTAATGTTAGTAACTAAATTATATAAAATAAGATCAATTGTGGTTAATGGTCACCATTAAAATCATCCTTTTGCCTGTTATTTTTAATTCATCTCTGACGCTCTATCTTTCTATAAATAACCCTAAAGAATTCCAAACGTAATTTTAGAAGAGCGTGCTAGCCAGTCAAAATCGCCCACCTATTATGCGCGGTATCAGTACATAGCACTTCGTGGTATAAAATGGAAAATCGAGCTGTAGACCCATGTTTTGTTGCAGTTTTCGGCGATAAGAGGCAATGAATGCAGTCATGTCATACATGGTTTTTAAGTTGAATGATTGTACAATACAACGGTAGTAAATACATTTGCATCGCATATTCCCTGGAAGCTCAAAAGGCCGACATTCTCAGGGGGTGCCATTCGGTGTCATTTGAAGTTAGGTACCTTAATGTGTTATTATTAGTATACAGAGGTCATAAGTCATTTACAGAAACAAGTGCCTGTGATTGATGGGTATATAATAAAAGCTAATACTTTCCTCTGTTTGCTTTTAATAAATCTAATTACTGTAATCCTTGCATAATTGTGATATAATTAAATGTTATGATTCAATATTTTTGGCGTGGGATTAACTACATTTTTTGATAACTGTCCATGCAGTCAACAATTACACTTACGTGTCATCACAACAACCTGACATCAATATGAGAACAAATTAAAGTAGTCATTAAGGACTTGTTGGATTGATTATAAATAATTATTGTGATGGAATATATTTGTTGTTTGCCAATGATATGTAAATAATAGCAAAGGACGCAACATTTTATATACTTTAAAAATGAAAAGGCTACCAGAAGATGAAGGTTTATATTTAACATAGCCTCCGATTTTTAAATAAAGAAATAACAAAAGTCTCATACTTGGAATTCAATTTAATCATCCCTATAAGTGATCGGAGCATGTGGCAATGTGTCTATGTTTGTGATCATAATGTGATGTCTGACCATTAAAGCATTAAATATTTGATTCTGAATTTCTGAAAGAAAAAAAAGAAAAAGAAAAGAAAAGACTGATGGAAACAGTTGTTGAAGTCAGTCGTTCATGTAGACTAAGCTTGGTCAATCGAGTGAATTCTATTGACTTTATTGATAAAATTTCGAACTCCTGTGAATGTATATAGTATTGAAAATACTGAATCATGACATAAGGATTGCAATACATATCATATTGTGAAGGATGCGTGTTGTTTCAGCCCTAGTTCAAAATTGCTAGAAATATGTTCTAAACAAATTGATTTGATTGATATTGCACCAAGAAATAGAATAGAAATGTTATCATTTTAAAAAAATTTTTTTTTTTTAACATATTTAATATCAGATTGCAGTTGTAATTTTAAATATCAAAATGTCCGATCAGAATACTAAGAATCTGTTTGGGTATCCCTCAGAAATAGGAAAAATCACACTAAACCAACATATGTATTGGTCTATATACACACCATTTGGCATGTACATATCACATTCATTGATCCACGTTGGAGTTTGACCTCAGCAGATATAGTTTACTTTTGATAATTAGTTAGTTAGTTAGTCATTATGATTTATCTATTTGATTTATTTTTCTATCTATTAAATTTATCTTTGGAGTGTTTCTTTTTTAGCATTACATTCCATCTTATTCAAAGTTAGTATGATGTTTATATGCATCAGTTTAATATGCACACATTTTTAGTCCTAGTGCCTGAAGATTTTTTTGTCTTTTATCCATAATATATATCTTTCGGGGCGAGATCAAAAGATGGACTTTGGATAAAAATCTAAATTCAAATAGTTAGGGGAGTGGGGAGTAAAAACTGAAGTAAGTTTTTGTCATCCTACATCGATTACACTTCAGTGCAAACAGAAAAAAGACAAGTGACTGTTAAAAACCATGTAATAATATTACATTTTAATGTCAGAGCATTTAATAGTTTTAATGTACAATTTCATTTGTGAATAAACAGTAGTAAAGGTATACAGAGTGTTAATAGTATGTTTTTACTCGTTAATCTATTAGTTTCAACATTCATCATATTTAGTTTTAGGGGGAGGGGATGGGGGTGGGGGTCTTATTGAAAACTATGTGAATTGAGTTTTTTGTCTGAAATTGAACAGAATACAGACCGAACTATTGGGGCTAGGATCTAGGGTTAAAATGATATGCCCCCTTCACGATACGATAAGTATTGCAATACTTATTCCACGATTCAATTTTTTTAATATGATACATTTTACAGAAGAAACCAAAAATAACTTTGAAGAAAAATTTGATTATGAAGATTCACTGTCACAATTTTAAAAACAAGCTTTTTCCAAACCACTGAACAGTGAGATGCCTGTTGGCTCTGTAGTTTAAACTGATTAAGTTCATTACATGTATTGTTTTAGTCAGACTCAAGGCTAACAACAGTCTGACCATTATCAGATGCCATTTTGTCCCTCGTTCATGTAAAAATAATCAGTAAAGGTCAAGCTCGATGTATTTTACCGAACCCAATTTTAAAAAACATATCGAACCCTAGATCATGGCATTGAATCGAGCATTTATATTGAACAGTATTGATATTTTTATGAATCGTTTCAGCCTTACTAGCAGAGTTCTTGAAATTTCTTTTGAAGTGTCAGACATTTGGTCCGATACTGTTAGAAATAGTGTCATAGTGTCAGCCCAAACAAAAGTTTGTCAGTCCAGAAAAAAATGCATTGCTTTTGAGGTTTTTATAAATTTTATTTATAATCAACTACATGTGTTATTGTATTCAATCTCCATCTCAGCTATACGTTCATAAATTCTCCTTTTATACCCTTTCGCATCTTCCTCACACTCTGAATCTTCTTCAATTCACCGAGTCACTTTTTTGCTCCATTTCTCTCTCATCCTCCACTTCTGTCCCATCCTCCACTTCTCTCTCACCCTCCACTTTTCTCTCTATCCTGTCTATTCCTCTCAACTTCTTTCTCATCTTCCTCTGTCCTCTGCAATCGTTTAAATTACTCTCTCTCACTTTGACCCGGGTGTAGTTGGTCTCGCGACTTTGAGCAGATGGTGTCACCTAGTAATAGGTAAAACCGCATCAAATAAAAGTCATTGTCTCCCAGATTCCCGGTTTCTTTTCTCCTCGTAGTTCTCACAACAGATTCCTCACGTTTACGTTTCAATGTCTTGCCGGATTTAGCATCGGTTTGAAAATTTATGGGCCACATGGCCGCCATTTTTCCCGGTAAAAAACGGACTTCCATCCCGATCTTTTATCGGCCATCAGGACCGACAATTAAGTAATTTGTGTCGGACATTTACTACTTTTATCGGATAATCCGACATTACTGACACTTTTCAAGAACTCTGTACTAGGATCTTACAACTTGGTACATCTAATCACCATGATGAGAGGAAGATGCCTATTGTTTTTTAAGGTCAAGGCCAGTGTTTGAAATTGGTTTAAATTGGTTTAAAACGTGGTATAGACCACGGGTCTATGCCAAAACAAGATGACATAGACCTCATCGAATTGGCATAAACCACAACATTGAAAAAAAAACCCAACACAAATTTAAAACATTGTAATGTACTTAGAAAGCATATTTTCTTTCCATTTCCATAACAATATCCTCCTCATAACGTTTATCAGACATCCACTTTTGGGATAACTCTATTGCTTTAAACCTAAAAAATCAGCATAGACGATTTGGTCTATCGCAATTACAATTGGCATAGACCGGTGTCATTTGACATAGACTTGGTCTATCGGTATATAGTTAATTTCGAACACTGCTTGTCAAGGTCCTAGTATCAGTTAATAAGAAAACCTTGTAGGCAGAATACAGACTGAGTTCTAGGGGCTAGGACTCTCAAACTTGGTGCACATACTCCTCATGCCAAGTGAAGGATGCCTATATTGTTCTTAAAGGTCAGAGGTCAAAATGTCAAGGTCATAGCATCATTTTAGTAGGAAAACCTTGTAGGCAGGATACAGACTGAAGCATTGGGGCTAGGACTGTCAAACTTGGTAAACATACACCTTATGCCAAGCAGAGGATGTCTATTGTTTCTCAAGGTCAAAGGCCATAGATAGTATCACTTAGTTAAAGAACCTTGTTTTTATTTTCCAGATTTTTTTCATTATGAATGTAGGTTTGCCCTGAAATTTTGTCACAACCTCCCTCTTAGAGAAATATGTAATCTGTTCACAATTTAACTTGATTGGTGCACCATGACCTACATTAAGGCTAAAAGTAGGTCAAATAGTTTTCTGGACTTTTCCTCATCATGGATACAGGTATTGTACTGAAGGTCTAATGGGCATATGTTGTAGAGTTTGCAGTACTCCATTTACTCTTTTATCCATATTGTTGCGCCAACATACACCCTGGGGTCATGATTTTAAGAACTTGAATGTGTGCTATCTAAGGAAGCTTTAATGTGTTGATGTTTGTATATTGGTTAACGTCCCTCTCGATAATTTTCTCTTTTTTTCTTTTATTGTGTCCTGGTATATTCAAATTATACCTGAATTTTAACGTCACTCAGATTGAATGTGCAAATGTAACAATACAGACACAACCATTTCATTTTCATTTCGATTTTAATCTAATAGAGCATAAAATAAAAAATTATGTAAGTCAAATAATTGTTAATTCATGAGATACATTGTTTGCATTATTTCTTTTTATTCTAAAGTTAAAAAGATTCCGACGTGTTTTGCTATGATATCTGCTTTCATAAATCATTGAAATAAATAGAAAAAAGGAAAGTTTTGATAATTTAAAAATTTGTTTTTGTATATTTGTTGACAATTGTTTTTGTTCAAATGGTGTAGTAGCACTCTTCAAGGTCTCTTATTTAATTCAAATATATTGTTTAATTTTTACAACTTATTGATAGAAGATACACATGTAGTGTATTGGATAGCAAAGTAAATTTAGAATTAGCTATCATCAGTTTGGCAAAAAAGGTCAAGGCTGAAGAGGTAGTAGTAGACATTGAAATTTTCCTACTTCAATAAAAGATATGCACTCATTGGCAATTAATTGTTGCTGCTCGAATTCTATGATGCATAGAGTTTGTTACATGGTTTATTTGTGCCCTAGGGATGTTCTGCCACTCTTCTAAAAGTGCCTGATGCAAAGTGGGGAGAGCCTCTGCTGGATTTGGGTGCTTTTGAATGTGTCGATTTAACATGTCCCACAACATGCTCTATTGGCAAGAGATCGGAGAAGAGCTAATCTTGACTCATCAGAGAAGAATACACAGGACCATCTTTGCAAAGGAAATACATTTGGATAGTTTTGTTGTAAACATGGAATCTGCCATCACATTGGTGGGGCATTCCCACAGTAACATGGCACAGTTTGATGCCACAGGAGCAGATCTCAGCATATTTTTGCATTACAATGTGCGAAACTAACTTTAAAATCCTATAGACTTTTGGTCCATAGTCATTTCATTTCCTATAGACCACAACAAATTCCTATAGACCGAAATTTTAAATGCAATATTCATTGTTATTAAAAAAATAAATAATAGACACAAATTCGATTTGGTAATTCGTTCATAGTTTGATTGTATTCTTTTTCAATTGCATGCACAAGCTTTTCAATTAGAATTTAATTTTCTTTTTCATTTTGTTCCAACTCAGTTTCACTGTCTGATTCTTCATCTAAGTCACTTCTACTACATTTCGTTTTCTCATAATTTTCTGCGACTTTAGCCTTGCTGGAACTTGTTGTACTGACCGCCTTCCATTTGATTCCAGGGCGTGCACCTTCCACATATTTTTAATCGTTCAAAAAAGGACTTTCCAAATTTGCACGAAAATGACGTACATTGAAATAAATATCAAATTGATCCCCCTGTTGAAAATGGAATAATCTGATTCGAATGATTTTTAATACAATGTGGAACATTTTATTACAGCTAAGGGGTGAACAGAAACATAAGTGTATTTACATATAAACTGGTCCTGCTTCTCATATATGTTTAATAAGCGGCGGGAAACCAGTTTTTTACTCAGAATTCCTATAGACAAGTTGGTCTATAGCTATTTTGATCGTTATAGACCGATTCGATTTTCTATAGACATTGTCTATCGGTCCATGGTTAATTTTGCACGCTGGCATTATGTATCCCTGGTGTCTTATTTGCAGGATTTAGTGCAGTTTTAAGTCAATTTCGTAAGTGCTGCAACATCATGAAACGATCCAGATGAAACATTTTAACTGCCAGTCAACCAGTTTGAGGCTGTTTACAGTTGTAACAGTCAGTTTAAGGCATTTGTGGAGATAAGATGTTGTGCTTATGTGGGCATTCAGAACTCTTGCCACAGTGTTCAGATGTTGTGCTTATGTGGGCATTCAGAACTCTTACCACAGCGTTCAGATGTTGTGCTTATGTGGGCATTCAGAACTCTTGCCACAATGTTCAGATGTTGTGCTTATGTGGGCATTCAGAACTCTTGCCACAGCATTCAGATGTTGTGCTTATGTGGGCATTCAGAACTCTTGCCACAGTGTTCAGATGTTGTGCTTATGTGGGCATTCAGAACTCTTGCCACAATGTTCAGATGTTGTGCATATGTGGGCATTCAGAACTCTTGCCACAATGTTCAGATGTTGTGCTTATGTGGGCATTCAGAACTCTTGCCACAGCGTTCAGTTATTTCCAGTCATCTGACAGTAACTGTACCGCCCTTTGCTTGCATCATTAAGTAGCCTAGGACTATTCTTACCACATACCGGAAGGATAACGAACAGGTCTGAGACACTGAAAAGCTGTCTTGTGTGTATGTGTACATACTAAACAGGGTATGTACTAATGTTTTATAGACACAAAAATGCATAGTGTGACCATGTTCAATCAAAGTTAATTGCTGGGGAATGTGTATCATATCATGCAATTCAAATTTGCTAACAATAGTTATCAAGAACACAAGATTTCAGCTTACCTGTTTGGCAACAGAATGTCACAGTATTTTTATGAAGTATGAAACTCTTCATATTGCCTTTAAAATAGACACTAGCTCTTATGGAAATTGTTCATAGGGTCAGTGGATACTCAAATTTAAACATGTTATCATGGTTAGTAAAGTTTAAAAACTGCATCAATGCATGTAGCATAAAGGCATTTCTTGTAATATATAGAGGCGATATGCATTTTGTGAAAAATATCAGTAAAAGTAATTTTACTGTGCATTGTTGAAGGTACAGTGTACTTGTACTTTTAAAAATGAAGTTCATTTTTATCATTTATAGTTTTTGGTCTGTGCATCTGTCTGTTTGTCCACAAAAATTTAACCTTTAACATGTTTATGCCCCCCTTCAAAGAAGAGGGGCATATTGGTTTGCACCTGTCGGTCGGTCGGTAGACCACATGTTGTCCGCTCAATATCTTGAGAACCATTCACTTGATTGTAATGATATTTCATATGTGGGTTGGTTATGAAAAGAAGAGGGCCCCTATTGTTTTTCAGGTCAAAAGGTTAAAGGTCAAGGGTCAATCTACTCTGGACATAGGAATATACTGTCCGCTCAATATCTTATTGAGAACCCTTTGCTTGACAGATATCAGACTTGGTACACTGGTACATCTTTTAAAGGAGTAGATGACCCCTATTGAATTTGAGGTCACATGGTCAAAGGTCAAGGGTCAAACTGGACATTGGAATATACTGTCTGTTCAATATCTTGAGAACCCTTTGCTTGACAGACATCAAACTTGGTACATTGGTACATCATCAGGAGAAGATGACACCTATTGGTTTTGAGGTCACATTGTTAAAGGTCAAGGGTCAAACTGGACACAGGAATATACTGTCCGTTCAATATCTTGAGAACCCTTTGCTTGACAGACATCAAACTTGGTACACTGGTACATCTTCAGGAGAAGACGACCCCTTTTGATTTTCAGATCACATGGTCAAAGGTCAAACTGGACATTGGAATATACTGTCTGCTCAATATCTTGAGAACCCTTTGCTTGACAGACATTAAACTTGGTACATTGGTACATCATCAGGAGAAGATGACCCCTATTGATTTTGAGGTCGCATGGTCAAAGGTCAAGGGTCAAACTGGACATAGGAATATACTGTCCACTCAATATCTTGAGAACCCTTTGCTTGACAGACATCAAACTTGGTTCACTGGTACATATTCAGGAGAAGATGACTACTAATGATTTTGAGGTCACATGGTCAAAGGTCAAAGGTCAAACTGGACATAGGAATATACTGTCCATTCAATATCTTGAGAACCCTTTGCTTGACAGACATCAAACTTGGTATACTGGTACATCTTCAGGAGTTGATGACCCCTATTGATTTTTAGGTCACATGGTCAATCCACTCTTGACATAGGAAGATATTGTCCGCTCAATATTTTGAATTGATGATACTACTCTCAATTAAATGATGTGTGTGTGTATAACCCTTTTTAATTTTGCACCATGTGGGGGGGGGGGGGGGGGGGGGGGGGAGCATATGTGTTTTACAAACATCTCTTGTTAATGCTTAGTGCTAGTTACTCAATATTTCACTTTTATATCCCGAAAACGTCAGAATAAAAAAAATTGAATAGGACTACATTATTGCAGCTATAGTAACAAGACCTTTCTTGTGGTACCAAGATTACTTATCTAGACCATACGGGGACACAAACACATCTTGTTTATATTTACATTCTACTTTTATTTCTGTCTGAATTCTCAGCTGTTGAAATAAATGTACTATAGTTATAAAGATTCATACTATATTTCTCAAGATTCATACATGAATTTTTAACAACTGTAGCACATTCATAAGGAAATGGCTATCATTACAATTTGTAAAGATATCAAAGTTGCATTTGAAATGTAAATATCATTAAGTGAAAATAAGATAAAGTTTAAGTTTTATAAAATTAGTTTATTGATAAAAGAGAAATGTTTTGATGATGTCCAGGTACTCTATGGTCTGGTGAAAGAGGAGGAGGTGGTGAAGGAGGAGGAGGCAGATGAAGAGAATATGACATCAAAGTGGTTTCTTCATTTGACGAGTATCGTAGATAGTATTGATCTATCAAGCAGAGCTTCAAGAAGAGCTTACCAACAGAAAAGAAAACAGAAAATCCAAAGTATAATGGATGGTATCAAGATGAAACAAAGACGCAGGTAAAATCATCCAGATTAAATTTATGGATACTTGTTAAAATCAAGAAGTGGCATTTTCATCTAACTTTAACAAAATTTCAGTTTATACTTGCCAATCTACAAATGGAAGTATTGTTTGTGACAGCAAGGTTGTGTTAGTCATATTGGTGTTGAGGCATCTCGATGTTGTATGAATTCAAGTTCAGTTATGTTGTGACCCTTTTGGGCAAGGTTGGGGCCACAATATGAGGTCAAAATTTTTCATTGAAATAAAAATTGCAAAGAATATTTTAAAAATCACAATACAAATTTATGAGATCTAGTTCTTCGAATTCACTTTGTATATTCAGATTACTCGCAGTTAATTCATACAGTTATTGTCATAAGTTTATTACATGATGTATCTTGCCCAGCATCATATTGCGTTAATTATTTGTGAGAAATAATAGTTTATAGACATAATACATGCTGATTACATGGGTTATGCAAATGTTTACAAATGTTTAAGAACCGGGTTCGTTACGATTTGGCCCGATCCCGAACTCTAAGGCACATTAGCTGCCATTTATCACGTTTCATATTTGAATGTTCCCATGTCTATCTTTTTATCGAAGTATTACGATAGAAGCTACTTGAACTTGCCGTTTTATAAAGGTTACACTGCCATTTTACTTCAGTATGAGCAGTTTTCCATTAGCTACATTAGTTAGCTTGCCTGTGTGCATTTTCCCCAATTGTTTATAACAGATGTGTTGCAGGGCCGATTTGGGTCAATGATTGGTTATTTGAGGTTACCAAGGGGCACCTAAATAGTTTATATATATATATATATATATATATATAAATCACTATTTTATGGGTCTCCCACAGGGGTTCATCTGCAACTCAATAATATAACTGATATAACTAATTAAGTATAATTACCCATCTGCTTTGCTTCTCCTCCATCTCTCTTTTCCCAAGACTGGGATTTGACCGTGTTACTGGTGTTCTTCAGTCGTGTTTATCTCTCATAGCAATGTAACGCAAGACTACATACACGAAAGTACTATGACGTCACAGTAAGTATTATACAATTGAAAAGTAACGTCAAAGTTGATATTGCGCGAAAAACATTTGAAAAAGGTAAGAATCTAATAATAAAATGAACAATACTCACCCGACCTCGTGGACACATCCTAAAATATGACTATGCGTACAATTAAATATTTGGTAAGTAATGTAACAAAATTTTAGAAATGTTTGTTCACAAAGCAGTCAACTACTGGCCTAAGTGAATACAAACAAAAAATATTACAGTAAGTAGTTAATCATAAATACATCAATATTGTTATAATATATAAATAGTGCATGTAGTTGAGGGTAACATTGAAAATTTTCACCCCGAGAAAACCATTGTCAACTGAGGCGTAGCCGAGGTTGACAATGGTTTCTCGAGGGGTGGAAATTTTCAATGTTACCCTCAACCACATGCAATATTTGTTTTATTATACTGAATGTTATATAAACAACAAAGCAGAAGGACTTACGTCTGTTTACATTTGATCAATCACTGTCATGCAATATTTGGTATATTGATGCGGGTATTCGTGTTTATTACAAATGTTCTAATGACGTCGTCTAACAATCTACGGCGAACCGTACGCGCATAAATTTGACGCATGTGATAATTTTTTATAATATCACCCGTTGTCAAGTAATGTTACCCGTTGCTAGATACTATCACCCTGGGGCGCGTGCTTTCTGTTCCAAGAGGGTAACAATATGTTTTTTCAAATGCTTTTCGACCAATCAGATTCGAGTATTTTACATGAAAGTATAATAATCAGTTATTATAACACGTTCTTTGCATACAAGACATTAATTATTAAAGACAAAAATGTTTCTTTTTGTTTATTCCGTGTGGTACATAAGTATTCAATATTTTCTTCCATAAATTTTCTCTAAAGCGACGATAAAAGTCATCTTTGTAAAGTTTTTCAAATCCTATTATAGAATAATCGTCAATACTATGAGAATCTGTATAGAAATGAATAGCAACAGGGTCATCAGTTTCTCGTCTAATAAATGACAAAATCAAAACATGCCTTTGGTATAAAGTTACCCCAGTTTCTCCCTCATATACAATTTTGTTGCCATTTTTGCAAAACACTCCATAAAGTACATTGCTGGATTTACAATTGATATAATTTTTGATGTGGTATTTGTTACTGTTGCAGTCCTCAAATTGACACAAAGTGCACATTTTAGCACCACACGGCTCGCATGAATTTTCTTTTCTAAAAAATAGATTATTGTGTTTCTTATGTACCAGAATGTCTTTTAAATTTTTGTCTCTTTTAAAATTGTATAATACTTACTTGACGTCATAGTACTTTGTGTATGTAGTCTTGTGTTACGTTGCTATGAGAGATAAACACGACTGAATAAGATCGGTAACATGGTCGAAATATTTCTACAAAGTGGTTTTTTTTATATTTTACTTAGAAAAAAAGAGACTTTATATATATATGTAGATTGGTACTCCTTGGTAACGTAACCTCAAATAACTAATCATTGACCCGAATCGGCTCTGTGACACTTCTGGTATAAACAATTGGGGAAAATGCACACAGGCAAGCTAGCTAAGTGGGAGGCCCATTTATTGGAAACTCAATGGTAAAATCCTATGGGAGTTAGAATTTTGTTATAGGAATTCTTTATGAGTATATTAGGATATTTAGCGATGTCATAATTGGGAATTTAATCTATTATTACTCAAAGTACAAGTAGCTGACAGGTTAATTCTCATGCCCCCGAGATCGAAGATCGAGGGACAGATTGTTTTTGTCTTGTCTGTTATTCTGTTGCTCTGTAATTCTGTCATTCTGTCTGAAACATCAATCTCTTACGCAGAATATGCGGCGCGGATCTAAGAAGTCTGATTTTAATTAGATTATCTGAAACATTAATCTTGCTAATAAATAAAAATTTTGACCCTGTGACCTTAACCTTGGAGTTTGACCCATATTTTGAAAACTTTAACCTTGCAAATAACTTTTGAACAGCAAGTGCTAGAGCTTTGATATTTATGCCCCCCCTTCAAAGAATATGGGGATATTGCTTTGCACCTGTCGATCAGTCAGTATGTCGGTCTATCGGTCGGTAGACCACATGTTGTCTGCTCAATATCTTGAGAACCATTCACTTGATCATAATGATATTTCATATGTGGGTTGGTTATGAGTAGAAGAGGGTCCCTATTGTTTTTCAGGTAAAAAACTCAAGGGTCAATCTACTCTGGACATAATAATCTACTGTCCGCTCAATATCTTGAGAACTCTTTGCTTGACAGACATCAAACTTGATACACTGGTACATCTTAAGGAGTAGATGATCCCTATTGATATTTAGGTCACATGGTTAAAGGTCAAGAGTCAAACTGGACATTAGAATATACTGTCCGCTCAATATCTTGAGAACCGTTTGCTTGATAAACGTCAAACTTAGTACACTGGTACATCGTAGGAGATGATGACCCTTAGTGATTTGAGGTCATATGGTCAAAGGTCAAGGGTCAAACTGGACAAAGTAATATACTTTCCACTCAATATTTTGAGATCCCTTTGCTTTTCAGACTTCAAACTTAGTACACTGGTACATCTTCAGGAGGAGATGACCCCTATTGATTTTGAGGTCACATGGTTGAACTGGACATAGTAATATATTGTCTCCTATATTTTAAGAATTATTTGCTTGATTGACACCAAACTTGGTACACTGATACAGCATAAGGAGTAGATGAACCCTATTGATTTTGAGGTCACATGGTCAATCTACTTGTGACAGAGGAAGATATTGTCTGCTCAATATTTTGAATTGGTGATACTACTATCAATTAAATGATGTATGTGTATAAACCTTTTCCATTTTGCACCATTGGGGGTGGGGGTGGAGGGCATATGTGTTTTACAAACATCTCTTGTTCACATGAGTATTCCTTGTGACAAGACCTTTCCATGGGTACCAACTTTTTTGACCCTGTGACCTTGACCTTGGAGTTTGACCTACATTTGGAAAACTTTAACCTTGCAAATAACTTTTGAACAGCAAGTGCTAGAGCTTTGATATTTCACATGATTTTTCCTTGTGACAAGACCTTTCAGTGGGTACCAACTTTTTTGACCCTGTGACCTTGAACTTTTGAACAGCAAGTGCTAGAGCTTTGATATTTCACATGAGTATTTTCCTTGTGACAATACTTTTCAGTGGGTACCAACTTTTTTGACCCAGTGACCTTGACCTTGGAGTTTGACCTACATTTTCAAAACTTTAACCTTGCAAATAACTTTTGAACAGCACCTGAGAGATTTGATATTTCACATGAGTATTCCTTGTGACAAGACTTTTCAACGGGTACTAAACCATTTGACCTTGGCATCTGACCTACTTTTAAAAGATTTGACATTGGTCATAACTTCTAAATGGTAAATATTAGAGCTTTCATATTGCACATGAGCATTTCTTGTTACAAGATCTTAATACTGGTACCAAGATATTTGTCTTTGTGAACTTGGCCATCTATGGAATTGGCCATTATCGGGGGCATTTGTGTTTCACAAACACATCTTGTTTTTCATAGCACAACACATTGTTGGGCATTACGGAATGTGAGTCGAATTGCAGTAAATTTTTTGATTTTTATGATAATACGTTTTCCTACCGAGCAAATAAATAAATAAATCAATTTCGTTTCTTGAACTTTTTATCCTAGCTGACTCAATTATTCTTTAATGAAATATGGTTGATATATGAGAGTGGAAAGCCCACATGAATGCCCAATCTCTCTAAAGGGAGTGAAACACAACAGCTGAACAACAGCAGAGCCAAGGTGACTCAGGAAGTGATTATTTGGCCCATTGGCCTCTTGTTTTATGTGGTATTGATATGGGCATACCCCCAAATGTATATCCTAGTCATAAATAGGAGAAACCGAATTCCATTAAATCCTTACACATATGCTTTATGTCTCCCCTTCCCAGAAGGGGGACATATTGTTTTAGTGTGAATTCTTCTTCCGCTTCTCATACAAAGTTTGTCCTGGCCATAACTTTTTTGTCTTTTGACATAGGCCTTTGATGTTTGTTATGTGGGTATTCCATGATAAGACAGTGTGTTACATGCAACTTTGCCATGTTTAATGACCTTGAATTGACTTTGACATTTTCCACTTTAAAAATGATCCCTAAAAAGGTTAAAAAAAAGCTATTAGCTGTGAATAATGGAAGGGGAGACATCAGTTTTAGTGTGTTAAAACAATTCTTCCTTGTGTTTTTCTTGAACCATGAACATTTTATCCCCTGAAAATTAACAAATGATTTTATCATAGCTAAACAAGGGAAATGGCTAACATAAATTGTTAATTTACATCACATTTAGGGGTGCTAAAAAACTCTGTTCTAATATTTTCTAAATATGTACAATTGATTGTAAAAATTTATAGAATCAGTTTTGCCATTTCTAGAAACGAAAGACTTCTTGGTGAAATATTACCTGCTGATCAGATAAATATATGATCTATTATGTCATCATATGGGGAATTCCCCTTGGATTTTAACTTTACTGATAATGAACAGGAAGTAAAATGCCTGTATCGCGTCCTCTTTTGATATCAATACTATTATCAGATCATTTTCCAATGTCAACTATTACATGCCATAAATCTTTATTTACAGTTGGTGCAAATAATATTTTGTTTACACATTTCAGATTGTAAGTGTTCATGAAATGATATTATTCACTGCATTTGGGTTCAGTAGAAATTTTATATTTTAATTAAATTACTCTAAAATTGATCGAAGTGGAAAATTTCCAAATGACAAGTGTCAGATCCTAGACCTTTTATATTTTTTAATATGGGTGAGTTGTTTTGGTAAAAATAATACTGTATGTATACTATTTTACCAATTTTAAAATTAAAAAATATATATCATAGTTGTTTTTGCCATTTTACCAATTTCTGATGTAAATTGGCATATTAAGGTTCTGTAATTACCCGTGGAGTACTTCTAAAATCTACTTTAAATTTTTTTTTTTTTTTTTTTTTTTTAACATAGTTCCAGAAACCAAGATTTGGTTTATAAGGGGATTAGGTTACTATAATAGATATATTCACATTTGCATTTAAGTGTCTAGATTGTATTATATGGTAGATGGGGATATATGAAATTGGAAGCATGAGTATTTAATTTGAATAATCCATGTATTATTTATTTATTATTAAAATTTATAAAGCTCAAAATTTTACAAATAAAAATGCTATCAATGGAGCAGATTATGCATAAATTACTAAGTACCCCATATGTACCCATGATGTAAACATTCCTTATATTTTTAGGTCACCTGAGTTTACTCAGGTGACCTTATATAATTGCAATTGGTTGTTGTTGTTCAACGTGCGTTAACAATTGAACATTATTAACTTCTTCTTGATAATCACTATTCCAAGTCTTTTCAAATTTGGTATGAAGCATCTTTGGGACGAGGGAGACATAAATTGTAAATTTCAGGACTCCTGCACCCCCGGGGCCCTGTGGGAAGGGCAAAAACTGCCCAAAATTGACAAATTTTCATAAATCTTCACAAGAACTGCACATGTGTAAGAAAACCTAAATGCATCTAGTGATGTAGAGCTGGAAGGCCTCTACCAAAATTGTGAATTTCATAATCCCCACTGTAGGGGTTCTGACCCCAGGGCGGGGCCAAATTTACTCTATAGTGTTTATGTGTAAAACACTTAAATAACATCTTCTTTCGTGGTATTGATACTGAATTGAAATCAAATAGATATTTAAAAAGAGCAGGTTGTCCTTTACCAAAATTGTGAATTTGATGATCCCAGGGGTAGGGGTTTTGGTATCATGGTGGGGCCAAAATGGTCAGTTATTAAATGTGTGAACAATAGAAATTTTAACTTCTTCTTAATAACTATTATTCCAATTCTTTTCAAATTTGGTATGAAGCATCTTTGTAAGAAGTTGGACATGAATTGTAAATTTCAGGACTCCTGCACCCCTGGGGCCCTAGGGGAAGGGCAAAACCTGTCCAAAATTGACCAATTTTCAAAAATCTTCTTCTCAAGAATTGCACACATGTAAGAAAAACTAAATGCATAGTGATGTAGAACAGGAAGGCCTCTCCCGGGGATAGGGGTTCTGACCTAGGGCAGGGCCAAACTTGGTATATAGTGTTTATGTGTAAGTTTTCTAATACTATATAAAATCTAAATGCATATTTGCCCAGGTGACCGATGAAAATTTTAAAACAGTGTAATTCTTTAATAATTCTTCACTCATATATTTCTGATGGATATACCTGTGGGCCTCTTGTTGAATATTTACATTTCCAATGTTTTTGCCTTCAGTATCTTTACTAACTGTAATGATAACCATTTCCTCATGAATGCATTGCAGATGTGAACAATGTGCATGATTTTTGATAAAAATATATCATGTCCATTCTAACAGCAGGGAAATCAAAAAGAAATGAAAGTAAGAATGTATTAAATATAAGAAATAAATTTCATTTTTGAAAATGCATGAACAAGGGCATGAACTGCAATGCTTTACTCCAGCATACTTTTCATAAAGCACTAACATGCTGACATGAAGCATGCTGGTGTAAAGTCATCGCAGTTTATGCCCTCATGTATTTTCAAAAATGGAAGTTCATTTCTGAACAATTTGAAAACTGTAATTCTTTAATAATTCTTCACTCATATATTTCTGAATGAGTAAAACTAAGTATTATACTAAGAGATAAAACTTGCATTCTTACTTCAGGCATAGTTGCAATCAATTGAATATAAGACAGAGACAATTTTTTTTTTATCTTATAGTTGTAAGATTTTTATGTGAAAATGGCCACAGGGTTTTGTGTCAAGTTGAAAGGTTGCCTTTACGTGACACTAGTGCTTATATTTCTATGTATAATGCAGTGAAACAGCAAATGTTTATTGCTGACAAAACAGTAGGGAACTTGTAAATATACAAAATTAATGTGTATTATTGAAATAAATTGAAATAATATCCTGGAGAGAGATGACGAAGAAAGATCACAGAGAGTTCTCTACTGCTGACCCTCATGATTGGAAAAAATGCCGAGATCTGAGCTGAGATCTGCCATGCGTGCAGCTAGCCAGATACCTGGAAGGGGGCCCACTAGTGTGGACAATACCCATACATCTGCATGTAAATAAAAAGGAACCGACAACAACTTAGTTACATGTTGATTTTTTGCTATAAAAGATAAAATGGTTTTAAAAAATCAGAGAAAAGTAAATCATGTTAATTGAATATTTAAGTAAATATGATTAAAATTTACAGTTTTTATGATGTAGTATGTCAATTTCTAATTACATACTTGTATTATTGGTACATGTTTTTATCTTATCAGCCCTATACACATCATGATAAAACATGTTGAACAACAACTGGTAAACATTAATTCCAGTCACTGCATCAGTATCATCCCTGCAATTTAACTATTCTAACTTGTTTATTTAGGTTTTTCTTTTTTATCTAGTCCTAATATACATGCTTTTTTGTGACACAAGAGGAATGTGAAGTTCGATCATTTTGTCTTATCAGTATTGAATGTCTTATCAATACCATTGTGCATGGGGACTTGTGGGCACACACAAACTGTGTACCCACTCAACTTAGATTTATTTAAGTGTAGTCCCAAATCAATGTTTTCCTTCTTTTTGAAATGGCATATCAGTGGCAAAATGGGGCATTTAACGGATACCATGATCAACTGGATAATGGATATCATAATCCAGATTTTGAAGATGATGTGAATAGTAAGAGGCAGGAGTATCCAAATCCCAGGGAGTTTGGGAATAATCAGTTTCAGAGGAACTCTTATGTTGATGCCTTAGATGATTTTGATTCATCAGAATATCAAGATTTTGATTCACCTAGATATAGAAGTAGAGGATTTGATTTGCAGAGAAATGGAGATTTAGGTACATCAAGGAGCAGAGACTATAGTTCAAGACCTCAAAGTTCTGATTCACAAAGGCTACAAGATGTCAGGTCAAGAAAGTTTGAGAGAAAGTCTTCCAGAGCTAATGACAATTATGCATACAGTTTTGACGATGAGGACCATGCAGATTCAATCCTGGCACAGAGAGGGGAGTTTGGAGGACAGTCAGGGGAGTTTGCTGAAGAGAACAGGAATCCTGAACAATTTGAACAGAGGAACTATGAAGATATAGATATCAATAATTTGGACACAAACCTCAAGAGAAGAAATCGCAGAACACAAAGAGGATATAATGAGAATGATGGTGGGCTTGATAGTGAAAGCAACGACACCAATATTAGAGTTGAGCATTTACAGCAGAATTGGGATGGAAAAGAAACTGTGATAATCAGAAAGAAGAGAAATAAGGACAATTCTGACAGATGGAGTGAGTCAGCTTCTGAACACAGTAATGATAAGTCTCGTGCCATATCCAGAAGTGTTAGGAAGTCAGCTAATGCCAGTACTCTGCCAAGCAATGGAAGACGGATAAAAACTAAGTTAGAGGTTTTAATCTACAGTGCCAAAGATCAATCAGATGTTGCACAAGTTTACAGGTACAGACTTTTAAAAATTCATGAACTTTAAGACCGTTCAGACATTAAAACTGAGAAATAAATGAAATTTTGCTTAATGCAAACATCATTAAGTTACACAAACAAACAAGGAAATCGGAAAACAAACAATTAAACTGCTGCATGATGTCATAATTAAACTTCGATATGCAGAACAGGAAAATTATTATAGATTTCAAAGCCTTTGGTGCTAGTGATACCATAAAAAGGTGACCTATAAGGCCTGTGGGCCTTTTGCTAACTTCTTCTCTAGAATCACAGGCCATTTTTAAACAAACTTGCCATAAAGTTGGGTAAAGGGAATTTGAAATTGTTTAATTGAAAGTGATATTAATTTGGCATCTTTAAAAAAAAGGCAAAACTTATATATGTGGAAGCTTCCTTAAAGAATTGTTCAAATCACCACCCCTATAGAGAAAATCTTTAAAAATCTTCTCAAGAACCATTGGGCCAAAGAAGATTACATTTACATGAAAGCTTCCTGACATATTGCAGATTCAAGTTTGTAAAAATCATGGCCCCCTGGGGGAAGGTTGGGGCCACAATGGGGACCAAAGTTTTACATGCGAATATATATGGAAAATCTTCAGATATGGGCCAAGGTGACTCAGGTGAGTGATGCAGCCCATGGGCCTCTTGTTGTACATGTACAATCCCAGAAATGTTCTACTTTCCCACTTAAATGGTGAACACACAGAGAGCAAATGGTGAATGGTGCATGGTGAACGCATGCAGAGCGAACGGTGAACGCATTTGGTGAACGGTGAGCGTACGGTGAACGTAAAGTGAACGGTGAGCACACGGTGAACGCAAAATGGTCTATTCATTCCGTATATTTAAGATTTTTCCTTGGATTGTACTTAGTTTATGATCAAGTAGAGAATATATATATGAATCCATCTGTTCATTTTTGTGCAAGTGCTGGATGAAAAATTTCTCATGAAATGATCGTGAATTTCACATCAATGCACATAACAATCATGCACAAACAAAAGAAAATTTCATATGTACATTGTTTACAGTATTACATGTACACATACATGTATACATGAAAAACAGAAACATATTTTATAATGTTTAGAATTCTTGACGTTTTCATAAATCATGAATATTGATGCATCATCTCGGTATACTACATGTATTACATTTTGACTCAAGATACATAGTGTTTAATTTCTTAATACAAGAGTATAAACGATGCATGTGAAATAAAGATAGTCTAGTAATTAGCACCAAGAATTTACAGGTGTACATGCATGACTAAAAATTTTCGAGCGTGGTCGTTTGGATGCAATTAAAAAACATCCCCGAAAAGAGTCAAGATAAATGCATTAAACAAACAATACGGGTACCTCTTGTTGACACCTGAACACTTCTAAATAGTATAAAAGGTTTATCCCATGTAGATTTTGCGTAATTCACTTTATTTCAAATATGTGTATAGCATATCGACCTGAGGAAATAATCCCAGAAATAATGTACGTACAAAATAAATAGTGTGACCGTGAATTTACATTTAGATTGTGCAATATATTTGTATATTTTCGATGCGGATAAACTGTTGTACTGAACTATACGTATATCATATGTGGGGCAGAAATGTATGAGAAAAATTTCATCTTTCTATTAGAGACAAACAATACAAAAGTTTCAAATTTGGGAAAAGGAGTAAATACATTTATTGGCAATGTGTTTCATAAATATATGCGTAAAATAATAAGAAATACTTGTTGAATCAGTTTGACATTCGGGCACGAATGTGCATTGAATTGTAGCATCATTTTTTTTTTAAGTTAGAGAGGGGGCTTAAGGAAAATAATTGACTTTTATAAAATTCTTGTCAAGTGAGATACAATAATATGAATTGTGCTTTTGCCCAAACTTGAAAATGTTAAAATGATAATTCAGGTGGGGGGATGATCGAGGTAAATATTAACTGAAACTGCCTCATTTTCGTACGCGTACCTTAGCTTGTTGCTCATTCTTCGCTATACATATACAAGGGTTGAATTCATAACTGCAGGCTCTAATGCATTTCTCTCCCATTCAGAACTTCTCCAACTTTTTAACCAAACAATACTTATGTTTTGTAATGATTATAACAATGATTTATTCAATTTCTTTGATATTGATGAGTGATCTGCAGTTTTCCTTGAATTTTCACACTTGATAATCCTTAAGTTTTTGTACTTTATAAATTAGATTTCTGATATGATAAGAAAGTTTAAGGCAAAAATGAAAAATGAATGTATGCGTAAGAGTGAAAGTATACTTTCACTCTTACGCATACATTCCTTTTTCATTTTTGCCTTAATTGCTATGAAAATCGATCTTTTCACTTTGGTGTTCCAAATACAGTGAACGGTGAATGCTTTGTGAATGGTGAGCGCAAAACTGTATACGAAGAGTGCACCGTGAACACACGGAGAGCGCATGGTGAACGCATGGTGAGCGAACGGAAAAATGGTAAAGTAGAATGTTTCAGGGACTGTAATAGGTCTTTCATATTTCAGTATTTCACATGTATATTTCTTTGACAAGACCTTTTTTTGGTATCAAAATTACTTAACTGCCATATGGGGTGGCATCTGTGTTTCACAAACACATCTTAAAGTTATCTAAACCCAAGTGTGACTATAATAGTTGGGTGGTATATTGTTTTGTCATGTCTTTCTGTCTGTCAAAAACTTCCTCACAAGTTTTGAATGGTGAGTGATAGGCTATCATATTTCATATGTGCATTTCTTGTGAGTATTAAGACTTTTTTTGGCACCAGGGTATGTAAATTGTAACCTTGACCTTGGAGTTTGACCTATTTTTGAGAAAATCTAACTTATTCAATATTTCCTAAACTATTTAAGTTAGAACTTTCATACTTTGTATATAGATTTATTATGGCAAAGTCTTTCATTTCAAACTATGATATTATGATCTTTGACCTTGTAGATTTGTAGTCATGTTAGTGATACATGTATTGGCATTGAGGTATCCCGGTGTTGTGTGAATTTTAAGTTCTGTTATGTTGTGACCCCTTAAGGCTAGTTCGGGGCCGCAATGAAGGGGCTAAAGATTAAAAAAAAATTAATTTAAAATCAACAGCTAAACAACAGCAGGGTCATGGTGACTCAGGTGGCCTGAACATAAGAAGAACCACTGGACCAAAAAAGACAAATTTGTATGAAAGCTGGAGATACAAAATTATTCAAGTCATTATAGCCCCCATGGTTAGAGTGGGGTCACAATAGGGGATCAGAGTTTTACATTCGGATATATAGGAAAAATTCTTTTAAAAATCTTCTCAAGAACAGCAGGGCCATGATTATTTATATTGATATCATCTTCAGATTTAAGATTGTTCAAGTCATGGTCCTGTAGGGTGGGGCAACGTAGGGGATCAAAATTCTTTTTGTTGTTTGTACAATGTACATGTATATGATATATATGTGTCTTTCCTGTAGTTAATTGGAATGAACGAAATGGCATATTTTGGTAGATTGGGGTTTAGTTTTAAGAACATTAGCAACCAGCACTTGTTTATTGATTAGTTTTAAAGTAGTGTGTTTAACTTATTTATTTTTTTGAGTTAACTCAGGTGACCTATTGCAATTGGTTGTCGTTCGTTGTTGTCCATCGTGTGTCAACCATTAACAATTGAACATTTTTGATTTCTCGATAGCTACCATTTCAATTCTTTCCAAATTTGGTATAAAGCATCTTTAGGACAAAGGGACATAAACTGTAAATTTCAGGACTCCTGCACCCCTGGAGACCTTAGGGCAGGACAAAAGCTGCCAAAATTTAACCATTTTTCTAAAATCTTCTCTATGTCATGAAGAGCAAGGACTCTACCAAAATTGTAAATTTCATGATCCTGGGGTAGAGGTTCTGACCCCAGAGTTGGGCCAAAACTTGGTATTATATAATGTATCTGTGTAAAACATTTAGATGGTGGGGATCCAGATTAGAATAGGTCCTCAGTACCCTTGCTTGTCGTAAGAGGCGACTAAATGGGGCGGTTTTTCGGATGAGACTACAAAAACTAAGGCCTTGTGTCACAGCAAGTGTCACACGATTAAAGATCCCTCCCTGCTCAAAGGCCGTAAGCACTGAACATAGGCCTAAATTTTGCAGCCTTTCACCGGCAATGGTGAGTATCTCCATATGAGTGAAATATTCTCGAGCCGTCTCGTTAAACAATATACAATACAATACAATATTTAATGCTATTGAAACTAAATATTTAGAAGGAGTAGGTCATGCTTTTCCAAAATTGTAAATTTCATGATCCCGGGGGGTAATGGTTTTGGTTCCAGGGTGATTATTGTCTAATTTATCATTTGAAAGACTTCTTCATGCTTGGTGATATGCATCGTCGGTTACCCACGGGTGCTTCTATTCGATTATCTCCATCATGAGCGTGAGTGGACTCAAAACCGTGGTTTGCGACGATGGGTGATATGGTATAAAACTAAGTGCATTTTTAGGAAAAGCAGGAAAGGATGTATCAAAATTATGAATTTTGCAACCTTTGGGTTTTGACTCTAGGACAGATCTAAATGAATCATATCATTTTAATGTGCATTACATGCATTGTCCTATGTAAAGTCTTTCATCACTCAGTATAGCTAGGCACTTTCAGGGGCATTTAAAGTAATTCCACCCTGGTGTGACATCATAGATATTTGCAAAATCTATATATTTCATTAAAATTTGTACATGATACATTAAATGATACGTTAAAATGTTGTCAAGGGCAATAACTCCTATGTTGGATTTCTCTAATTGTATCATTATACAATGATTTCCTTGATATCTATAATTAATTTGTATAGGCTATATTTATAAAGCAGCATTGTTCTTAAACTGTTGAAATTAAAATTTTGTCATTTTAATAAGTTTTTATACGCCCATCATTAGACGAGACATATTATGTTATGGCGCTGTCCGTGTGTCTGTCTGGCTGGCTCGCTGGCCGGCCATCCAATATCATGTTTTCCGGACTTTTCCCAAACAGATGCATGTACGACTTTGAAATTTGGTCACAATTTCTCCCTCAAGATGTGTAAGAGTTAGTTTGCATTTCAGCTGGATTGGTTCGTCCTTGACCTACTTTAGGGCTATAAGTAGGTCAAACAGTTTTCCGGACTTTTTTGTTACAGATATTGCCCTGAAATTTACACATAAGTGTTCTCTCGGAGGAATACAAGTTTAGTTTGCATTTCAGCTGGATTGGCCCGTCCGTCCGTGACATACATTATGACTTAAAGTAGGTCAAACAGTTTTTCGGGCTCTTTAGTCCCCTACTGATGAAGTCGAAAGGGACTTTAGGTTTGTGCTCCGTCCATCTGTCCTTCACTTCAGTTTTCTAGACTTTTTTTCTGTTATTGCACATATCTAATTGATATTTGGTGCATTGCTTTGCCATAACAAGGTACAGATCAAGTTCGAATTTAGTCTTGGTCTGTTGCTTTTTCACTTAGTTATGGCCCTTGGACTTAAAAAAAAATAGCATTAATTATCAGTTTTCCAGACTTTTTTTTTGTGCTTGCAGATATTCATTTGATATTTGGTACATTGCTTTGTCATACCAACTTACAGATCAAATTTGAATTTCATGTCGGTCCGTTGATTTTTCATTCAGTTATGGCCCTTGGACTTAGAAAAATAGCATGAATGATTATAGTTTACATCCAAGTTTCTTATTTCTGTAGATAAGAGTATGACACTCATTAAAACTTCTAGCATAGTAATACTACAATGTAGCTAAATTATTCATGATCACCTACATTTCAGTTTATTGACTTGGTTAAAGACCTAAACCTATATTATAAAATTATAAATTTGTCTTTTTTCCTGGTCTAGTCTCTACTCGAATAGTAGTTGATTTCCAACCATTCCTATCATTGTCCCCCAATTTTCCCTTCTAACATAACCTACATAATGAACTTTGAATGTTGCTGTGGTACAGAATTTTTTTTGACCGGTAGGGACCTATTTATTGCCATGCAATACTCTCAGAATGCTTGTTTTCATAATGGGTACAGATATTGCCCTGAAATTTAGTCACAGGCTTTCTCTTGGAGGAATACAAGTTCAGTTTACATTACAATTGGATGGAGCCGTCCGTCCGTGACCTACATTAGGACTAAAAGTAGGTCAAACAGTTTTTCTGGCTTTTTTTCATTACAGATACAGATATTGCCCTGATATTTAGTCTTGGAGAATTACAAGTTCAGTGTGCATTTCAACTGGATTGGTCCATCCTTGACGTTTTTTGGGGCTAAAAATAGGTCAAACAGTTTTCTGGGCTTTTTTTTAAATTATAGATACAGATGTTGCCCTGATATTTAGTCAAAAAAATGTATTCTTGGAGGAATACAAATTCATTTTGTATTTCAGCTGGATTGGTCCATCCTTGACCTACTTTTGGGCTAAAAATAGGTCAAACAGTTTTCCGGGCTTTTTTTCATTACGGATACAGATATTGCCCTGATGTTTAGTCAAAGGCTTCCTCTCGGAGGAGTACAAGTGCAGTTAGCATTTCAGCTGGATTGGTGCACTATGACCTACTTTAGGGGTAGAAGTAGGTCAAACAGTTTTTCAGATTTTTTTCCGGTATGTTCACAGGTATTGCTCTGAAATTATCTCACAACCTTTAGAGCTAAAAGTGGATCAAAGGGTTTTCTGGACTTTTTATCATCATAGATAGATATTGCACCAATGTTTTGTCACAACCTCCCTCTCAGAGAAATACATAATCGGTTCACATGTCAGATGAATTGGTGCACCATATGACCCACTTTAATGCTTTTTTATTCAGAATATGTGTTGTATCAATTCAGAGTGCATGATATGCTTCCAGGTTGAATTTCACTGTCCAACGGGCATGTTATGTATTTTTATCATGGTATTTAATGAAAAAGATTAATGATTAAATTAATCTATAGTACTGGTAAGTGGAAATCAATATAACTTTTCTACTTTGAACCATTAATTTTGATAAGTCCCATGAGGGTGGAGCTTACCTTAAGTTTTAAGAACACATCTTGTTTTATGCTGTTGATAATTATTAGAATAATTAGCTTAGATATGCAGAACAAGACAATATAATATTCTAAATTTCATAGCCCTTGGCATTAGTGATACTGTTACATGTAACTAATACTCAGCTAGGTGACCAATAAGGCCTGTGGGCCTCTTGTTCGATATTGTACTATATACCTGCATGTTTTTTGTTATAGAGATCAAATGTTGGAAGATTCAGAACAAAGTACTGATCATATATGGAGATACCGTCAGGTAAAAATTAAGTGCAAAAACTTTACTTTTTCTTTGGCATTGAACATTATGGAGACAGTTTTTAGTTCACCTGAGCCAAAGGCTCAAGTGAGATTTTCTGTTCCAAATTTATCTGTCTGTTTCATTAGGATTGTAATCTTTTCACAATTTCATCTTCTTTAAATCCATATATCAAGACTTAATTGTAACATATTGGTATAGCCAAATTACTCACAAACACACACATACATGTGTGCTGAAATTTGATTGTATGATGCTTGTAGTGTACTTCTGTAATACAGATTCATTTCTTAATGAAGTGGTCTGAAAGTTGTGAGATATATATTGAAACACTTCACTTAGTGGCATTGTTTAAGTCCCTGCTATTGTGCATGCACATTGTGCTTATAATAATTTTTATTGGATAATAGTTAACTCTTCTTTGCATTGCTTTGAATATACATCTATATTTACTGAGGTACTCGACAGATTAGCATGGTGAAAGTTACTCTACGGAAAGTGCATGCACGTTGGATTGATTCTGATTGGATAATGCTTTGTGTAGCTCTCCTATAAATGAAGGAGATAAAGTGAAATTTTTACGGTATATAATGTCTATTGGATGACTCAATGGAACTTACTAAAACAAATTTGGGGGGGGGGGGGTGCGTTTTAGGAACATCTTGACATGTGTTGGAGGCTAAGATCTGGAGTGTTTACTAATCTCCCCTCCCAACCTTACAATGTAAAATTTTATGAAATTTTCAAATCCTTTAGGCCACATCATGTGCACAGTATTTAAGTAATTATGGACTTGACCATGTTAGTAATATTTAAAGGTTTAATATAGACTTTGTATGGGAAAATATGATGACCAGTTTTTTGGTGCGTAGACAAAAGTTTTTATTATATACTTTCAATTTCATTTAGAAACTAACAATAATTTTATTTTTAACAATTTCTATATTGGTTTAATTGATTAAAAGATGAAAAACACGAAAAATTTGAAAATTCCGGCTTGTGTATTGATTGTGACGTAATGTTTGCAGGCCGGAATGTTTCCGGGCATATATCTATTGTTTCCCCATCATGCTGCATCCACATGCAGTTTGCAGTCTATGTAACCTGTAGTTAATGTTGTATAAACTTTCTTTCTTTTTTGAATTTCCTTCTTTATAAACTGTCTTACTGTTATGCCCTCTGGGCCCAAAATTGGAATAAACTTATCTTATCTTATCTTATCTTATGCCCACAAACTTTTAAAGAGATGAAATTGAAAGTATATAATAATGTGATAGATGCATCCCTATGTTAATTGTGTGGATTAAAATTCAGTTAAGTCATAAAAATCTTCAGATTAAATCAGGTGAGCATTGTGGCCTGATTGGGCCTCCTGATATTAGATTATGGCTAGAATTTCTTCAATTTTTGTACCATCTGATTAAAACTGCATCATACAATAATACCTTACAAGACATGATGGAATCTACAGTCAATTTGATGATTAATTAGATGCTAGTGGACTAATTAAGATTTTCATTCCTTGCGTGATGAAAATCTGCTTCTCAAGCTTTACTGGAAAAATTAATTTTTTATACATAATAGCTAGCTACATTTGTTATATTATTTTTCAAAGTATGCTTGACAAAATTAGGGAACATGAATTGCATTTTTTCCCCTTTTTTTAACATATTGAGATTAAATAATATAGTAAGCTGTTTTAATTTGAACAGTGTAGGTTCTTTATACTCGTAGAGTAATTTTATGAAACATGTAATGAATAGAGCATCTTCCCATTTCAGGAAATTATAACAATTTATTAATAAATTTAATTCATCTTAGGAATTCCAGCACATGTAATGTTGTAATTGATAGTAACATTTGAACAATTTCTGATCACTGGAACAGCAGGTAACATTGCATTACATCTTTTGTTCTGACCTCCATATAAAACTTCGCCAACAAGTCATCTAATTTCTCACACTGGGACGTTTCAGAGTCACCGCTCTCACCTTTTGATGTTAGATATTCACGGAATAACCTAACTGCCGTTGTAGTAGCTCAGTTCGTGTTCTTTGCATCAACATTCTCCATTTAATAGCTAGCTCTCATTTGGTCTTCATTTACAGTCGCAAAACGACCTTTTACTTCTACGTCTGCAGGATTTGCTTCCATATTGTTTAGAAGTAGGTAATGACGTGAACCGGAAAGAGACATACGTCAGTGAATCACATTCATTGTTGCACGTAGCAAAATTTCCCTAATCTATTATTATAAAGTACAGGTCAATTAATCCGAGTTTTTTTATGTTTATAATTAGAAACACCCAGTCAATCCACATTTCCATACTTTGACACGTGATGTCAAACAAACCAATGGTGAAGTGCATTACAATACATAATCCCGTGGGGATCCGGGTTAGAATAGGTCCTTAGTACCCCTTGCTTGTCGTAAGAGGCGACTAAATGGGGCGGTCCTTCGGTTGAGACCACAAAAACCGAGGGCCCGTGTCACAGCAGGTGTGGCACGATAAAAATCCCTCCCTGCTCAATGGCCATAAGCGCTGAGCATAGGCCTAAATTTTGCAGCCCTTCACCGACAGTGGTGACATCTCCATATAAGTGAAATATTCTCGAGAGGGACGTTAAACAATATTCAATCAATCGATCATTAAAATACATAAATATATTATAATTAAAAATCCTTAAATCAGCAAAATAAAAAGCTGGTTTAAAATGTATATACAAGACACTGAGTATTACTTAAAATGTCAGGATACTCTGAATGTGTGTGGTACTGTGTGCATGTTAAAAATCAGGAATTTTAAATAGGATTTGATAACAGAATAACTTTCTTTCTCACATATGAAGGCATGGCAGCATTTTAAACAGAAAGCTAAAGATGTGCTGTATCAATTTGAGCTGTGGTCTGGAGCATTTAAAGAAATTGAAGGTATGGAGCAATTTCATATTAGTTTTCTTAGACTTATACTGATTCAACAAAAATGGAGAAGTTGATGATATTCCCTCATACATAGTAATGCAATATTTCAGGACAATTTGGGACTGCAGTAATGACATACTTCAGGTTCATGAGATGGCTGTTGTTTCTGAATTTCTACTTGATGGTCATTATGATGGGTTTGACCATGGTGCCATATCTAGTTCTACAGAAAAGCCCTTCAGATTTCTGTAACACTGTGCCAGCAAACTGCACCAGCCAAATGAATAGTTCTGAAAATTTCTCTGAGTCTGCATCAACATATCACAACAACTACACTGAACCAACACGGACTGATTTCTATGAGGCTGCTGTCAAGTGTACCAATGAATACAAGGACTCCAACAGTCAATTCCGTACAAATGAAGAAATTGTTAACCAGTTCCTGGATGCACTACAAGGAACAGTATGTATAATCATTTGTCTGTATGATAGTGGTGCTCCAATCATCGATTAAAATAAAAAATCAGTCAATTGTTGGCAAATTCTAAGCGCTTGATTATGAAAATTTTATTCCAATTAATCGGTTTTTAGATTTTGCTTTCTCAATGACTGTAGCTTTTGAAGAATATTCCTGCCATCATCGTAATGGCGGCTGGCGCACATGAAAGCAAAAGTGTCCATACTTGGGGAATAAAGCATGTTGGCATGGTCAGATAGACGTACTTTGATTTAGGCATATAAACGAAGGACCATTTTATCAAAGAGATTCTTGATACGAGCAAAGTCTTGTGTGAATTACGTAGATAAAACCACTATCAAAGGCCATGCACTGTTATTCGATCTGCACGTGTGTATCATGTTTTCGAACTGATTTGTTTTTGTTTTTTTTAAATAAAATATTTTCTTTCCTTTTTTTTCTTTGCTGAATTTTAATTATGCCGAATTACCGTAAATAATGACATGAAATTTTGATATACGGGGATATTATAACCGAAACAAACGATATCCGTTTTTGGCGTGTAAACCCTTCTAAAAATCATATTGACTTTTATATATGTAATTAAAGGATAATAATTATAAGATAGTAGAAAGAATAACAAATACACACAGAAAATATTTATTTACACTTTTATTTACACTTTTCAGTAGATAATTCTCTATTATAGAATTTCTCTCTGTCCAATTATAATCGATAATTAGTTAGTTACAGTAAACCAATCATCGATAATGAAATTGTGACCGATTCCCATCACTACTGTTTAAAATGGAGCTTGAGATGGTGGGCAGACAAGTTGAATAACAGTGTTGATTTGCATGTTGTGAAACTTTGTTGACACACCAGGCCTCAAGACCATAAACTGTGATGTTGAGTTGTATTCAGGAATCTTTCACATGTTTTTTTTTTTTAGATTAGGAACTATAGAAAAAATTAAGTTTTCACGATATATTTTCTGTTGCTTATCATGATATATAGAGGATATCTATATTGCATGTTTTGATATTTGGTTTACCCAACGAGTTGATATGGTGTATTTATTCGCGAGGCTTGCCGAGCGAATAAATACACCATATCAATGAGTTGAAACTTAATTTTATTATGTTCTATTTTTAAAATTCATACGTCTTCTTTTCACTTAATTTTAAGATGATCCCCAGTATGGTAGAAACAGCTGATTGAATTTGTTTTGAATCCGTGGCTCAGGTGTCATACTTATTAATCTTCCTTTCATGGGAAAAAACAGTGCATTTATAATCAATTCATGTATATTACAAGGGGCATTTTTATAAAAGAGACAATGGATGAAAATGTTTTAGAAGGCATCTTAGTTTATGATTAATAATGGTTTTGCCATTCCAACAAAATAACAGTTATTGACCGAGTATTTATTTTTTGATGCAGGCCTGACCTTAAACTGATAAATTGTAAATTTCAGGATTCCTGCACCCCTGGGGCAAAAACTGCCCAAAATTGACCAATTTTCAAAAATCTTCTTCTCAAGAACCGTGCATGTTTAAGAAAGACTAAATGCATGATGATGTAGCTGCAATAATGTAGCCCTCTCTGATTTTTTTTTTTTTTTTTTTTATAGGAGAGGGCTACAACTCCTTAGGATCTCCGTAATGGTGCAAATGCGGGAGTGATTCACTCCCGCAACATTTGCGCTCATTCTAAACATTTCCTGACTTTCTTTACGTAAATAAAATGTTATTCTATGTTTCTTAGTCAATATATAAATTTACAACCTGCAACTTAAGATTTGTGAGGCTCTATTCTACCGTTTTCAACAATTTCGATAAATTCCAATTTCTCGATTCATATTTGTGCGCCATGTTTGATGTACTTCCGATTGTCAACTTATTTGCATATGCCATATAAGGTAGTATTTACATCAATGGAAAAGTATGGGGGCGAAAGCTATTTCGTTGGTATTGAAAAGGTTTGAATTTAATATCAAGTTAAAAACCGAACAGCAGAGTGTAAATTCTTTCTGCAACAATATGATTTTCCTTTCTTTGTCGAAGTGGCTCGAGTAACTACATTTTCGCGCTGATTGTCAATGCTTAGGTTTTTCATTAGATCCACCTACGAGATCTCGCGATAACAAGCATGGCGGAGCAGACGAAGAATTTTGCATGCTGTACATTGTATTTAATGAAAAACACCTTTATTAGACATGCCCGAGCACAAAGTTGGTACTCCTTTTGGTGTAAACAACATTTGGGACTAATACACAGAGTTTATTATCGGTTATTCATAAAATTATTTTGCACCATTACGGAGATCCTATGGAATTGTAGCCCTATCCCGAAAACGTCAGAATTAAAAAAAATTGGATAGGGCTACATTATTGCAGCTAATGATGATGTAGAGCATGCGCAGGAAAACCTCTACCAAAATTGTAAATTACATGATCCTCAGATCAGGGGTTTTGACCTCTGGGTGGAGCCAAACTTAGTATATAGTGTTTATAATTAACATCTTCTTTAGTGCTATTGATACTAAATTGAAACTAAATGGATATTTAGAAGGAGTTAAGATAGTCCTTTACCAATATTGTAAATTGCATGATCCTAGGGGTAAGGGTTTCAGGTTTCAGGGTGGTGTCAAAATTATATCAATGATTTGGAGGACTTATTTAAGTTTACTGATACTGTTTAAAATCTAAATGCATGTTTATGAAAAGCAGAAAAGGATGTACAAAAAATGGTGAATTTCACAACCCAGGGTTTTGATTCTAGGATATCCAGATTAGTCATATCTTTTAATATTAATACACATATTATGTAAAGCCTTTCATCAGTGTATGCTCTTTTGAGGGCATCGAAGTTTTAAGAACACATCTTGTTATATACTGTTGCTGAACATCAGAATTTAGCTTTATAGATATTCAATTTTTAAAAGATTTCATAGCCCTTGGGAGTAGTGATACTTGTCACTAGTACTCAGGTGACCAATAAGGCCTGTAGGCCTCTTGTTTCTTAAACAGGTGGAATCAATCGTGGATGAATGATATGATTGCTGCTAAAAACATGGCGCAGAAAATGTCCCCAGATAAACGATACTTCTTCCGTTAAACTTTAACTTAAAGTTTTTATTGAAAGACCGCTCCAGCAGCATTGTCTCAATAAATATTTAAAAGCATTTGCGAGAATGGGAGTCGCACATTTATTTCATACTTGTATATTTACGGGGGGGGGGGGGGGGGGGGGGTCCTTTATAGCTCTTTTTATCATTGGGAATTTGATATTTATCTTTGATTTATGGAAATTTAATGATATATGTCAGACACTCGGTCTCATGATTATGATGTAATTCTGTATTAGTGGCAAAACAGCAAAGATAATTAGTAAATTAACAAAATACTCTTTTGACTTTTTCAGAAAAGCAAAATACAGTTTGAAAATTGGGGGGTAAATACTCTTTGTGGACTAAAAAATTATCTGGAGCTCTGTATATAGGAATAGATCCTTCTCCAGAACCACTGGGCCAATTTGAATCAAACTTGATACAAATCATCCTTAGGTGAAGGGAATTCAAGTTTGTTCAAATGAAGGGCCATGCCCCCTTCAAAGGGGAGGTAATCACAGAAATGCAAAAATAGAGTGGGGTTAATTAAAAATCTTTTTCACAAGAACCACTGGGACAGAAAAGCTGAACTTTATATGAAAGCTTCCTGACAAAGTGTAGATTTAAGTTTGTAAATATCATGACCCCCGTGGGTTAGGGTGGGGCTACAATAGGGGTAAAAGTTTTACATGTGAAGGGAACCAAACTAAATGGCACAAAGCATCCTTAGATGAAATTTGTTAATATGGAAAGCCATATCCATATACAAGAGCATACATGTATGTTATTTAATGAGTTGTAGTAAAGTTTGATAATTAAGTTTGATAATTTATGAATTTTCAGTTGTTACCTTTGAAAACTCATGGCCAAATATGTTCTATGAAATAAAGAAATTGCAATGTAGTTTAGTCTCATTTGTAGTTTAGTCTCATTTGATAGCTTATGCTGATCAGAATGAAAATTCAGTCCAGCCAATCCCTGCAATTATAATTTCTTGATTTGCTTAAAGAATCTCACTTTGAATATCATAATAAATTGCACAATCTTTGTCTGCATTATATACCAATTAATCCATCAATAAACATTAATTTACTGGGCACTTGTTACAAGAAAGATGGTTGGAAAATTTAAGTAATAAATCTAATATTTACAGGACAGGCAGCAACAAAGTAAGGAGGCAGACTTGATTATACTTCTTTTTATTTCCCCATAACACTTAATGTGCTAATAATGAAATTGATTAACAAAGGAAACAGTCTCTTAATGAGTTATCAGCCACTTGCGTATGCATGACTAATTTCATGTACCATTTTCTTATTATAAGAAATATCTATTTTTACATTTATGAATCATTGTATTGAAATTCACGCAATCAGTTTATTTTACATTTATGAATCATTGTATTGAAATTCAATCAGTTTAAAGTGCAGCAGGTTGTACAGATATGTGGCAATACTGAAAGTTCACAAGAAATTATATAAAACGGAATAAAAAATTCTCCATTGATGTATCTGATCAATTAAAAAAAAAATCACCTGTTCAAACTCAGAAATGTCTGAAGTTATTTGTCATATTTTGAAATATTTTTCTGAATAACTCTTGCAGAGGTCTGCACCCAGTTGTAAGAAGGTTGGTTAACTTTAACTAAGAGTTAACTTGTCATTAACTCTTACACTTATATAGTGATAGGGCCTCCGTGGCCGAGTGGTTAGAGCATCGGGCTTGAAATCACACGGCCTCTCACCTCTGGTTCCGCGCGGGTTCGAATCCTGCTCGCGCCAGTAAGTGAGAAAGTTTCCCAGATTACTTTCAGAAGGTCAGTGGTCTCTTCCCATGTACATTGTATTTGGGTTCTCTCTTCCACCAAAAAAAATTGGGCGCCATCGATAACTGAAAAATTGTTGAGTGTGGCGGAAAACGGCAAAATAATCACTATATTATAGTGATAACTACCGGTAGATGTTAATTGTCAGTTAAAACTTAACTAACTTTTGTGCAACTGGCTAGGGTCATGATTATGATACTTGTTTTGATTTTATTCCTTTGCCAGATTAAGACACTAAATCATTTTCAAATGAAATGTTTAGAAAAATTTTGGCAGGAAAATTCAGTCACTTCACTCTGAAAATTGCTTGTAAAAATTGCAGAATAGCAGAATTTGAAATCAAGACCAAACTATTTGTTACCCCCTTTGCCCAAAGTATTCAGTTCTCAACCCAAAACGGTTATGCTCTTCAGTTGTTCTGTTCTTAATAATGATCGTTACCCTCTTGCCAAGAACCGTTCTGTTCTTTCAAGATTTCTGTTCAAACCATACAGTGTTTGTTCCCTTATTCCAAAGTGTTCAGCATTCATTCACGGTTTCACTGGTGTAGTATTAAGCTTCAGGTTATGCGGCTTATGCTGCTATATTAACAGAACATGCCATTCCATGTTTTCATTGTGTACAGTCTTTCATGCACATATACATGAATTGACAGGGCTGGATGGAGGAGACAGTATTGTTTTATGGTATCTACTTTAACAAGACTTATCATCTGGCCTTTCTGGATGGACAGCTGACGTACAACATGAGTCTGTCTTACTTACTGGCCACTGGAGCAGCATTTCTTCTCAGCTTCCTCCTCATTGTCAAAAAGTATGTATAAACCAAAAATTTGACCTACTTATTTTGCTATTCTGGTCAAAGGATCAGTTCAGAGTAAAAAAGAAAAGACCTGTAGGGGAGAACAATTTTCTGGAAAAAGTCACATTCTTAAGATAACTTTTTGGGGATTTTCTGCCATATTTATGTGTGAAATTTACAATTTGAACCTAAAATTTATTATTTGCAATGCTGAATCAACTTTCAGAGTGGACCTACATAGTGTTTTCTCTATTTTAGCTCTGATTTTGTTATGAATTTAGCTTGGAGTCCATCTGGCCCGGGCAGGCCTTTCTCCAAATGAAATTATGGTATTTTGATAGGTTGCAATCTTGAGAACATTTTTAGGTCACCCAAGTCACACTAGTGATGTATTCCTTATTGACCTTTTTAAACTTCTTCTTGATAATTACCATTCCAATTCTTTTATAAATTTGGCATTAAACATCTTTGGGATGTAAATTTCAGGACTCCTGCACTTCTGGGGTTTATGGGGCAGGGCAAAAGCTAAAGTGTCAAAAATTGACCAATTTTCAAAAATGTTTTCTACGTACAACTGCACATCTGTAAGAAAACTAAATGCATAGTCACTTAGAGCAGGAAGGCCTCTACCAAAAGTAGATGATCCCTGGGGTAGAGGTGGGGGGTCAAACTTATCTAAAGTGTTATGTGTAAAACATTTAAATAGCATCCTCTTTTAAGAATGCTATTGATACTAATCTGAAACTTAAAATGGATATTTAGAAGGAGGAGGTAGCCCTTTATCAAAATTGTAAATTTCATGATCCTTGGGGTGATAAATGCCAAGGAAACATTGTTATTTATTATTCTAAGATTGTGTGCTTTGTGTAAAGAGGAAAATGCCACCTAGGGGACAAGGTTTGCTGTCTAGGACTTGGCAAAGCTGTCCCCTCGGTAGAATTTTCCAATCCCGCACTCGTCGTAATGAAGAATTCTATTAATCTTTAATTATCAAATCATTCTGTGCTGATTTGAGAAATTCTTTTAAGGTGTAGTGATGCCATGTTAAAGTGGAGTTACTGGTCATGAATAAGATCAAGATTGACGTTCAGAATATATCTACATCAAAGAGAAACAACTCTTGTTAGAAAATAGGTATTGAGTTTACAGAAAATCTGATCAACAATTCAATCTCACTTAGAGGGTCAATGCGGAATTCCTAATAATTTCTCTGAAAAACGGGTCCCAGTGACTTACATACAAATCGGTACATGTGCCACATATTAAGCATGCCAAGCAAAAATTGCTGTGTTTAAGGAGGTACTCTACATCGTCATAATGGCTGACTTTCTTTTAAAACATGGATGAAAATATGAATACATGTATCAGCAATATTTGTCTATTCATTTACAAAATTATCGGCTAGCTGAGTAGCTCAGTAGGTTAGCACGTCGACTGCTGAACGTCCAGCAAGGGTTTTAAATTTTTTTCAGATTGCTTTTTACTAAAACTGCATTTTTTGATAAAGTAAATTTGAAAGTTTTCAATTTCAAAATATTGTTGTACATATCCTCCACTTTTCATCCATAGCAAACTTCTCTGGTGTAGCATTCCTCCTTAAGAAAATTTTTGCAGAGTGAATGTACATGGTTTCATTCTTGCTGAAAAAGTAGCTACACTATATCAGATTTCCATAATCATCGTTATCATGCACCAGTGATATGCTTTATTGTTGCAAGAAAAAAATTTAAGCAAGCATTCAATTAGCCCCAGAGTGATTAAGATTAGATAATACCATTAAAAAAATCTATGAAATATAATTTGGAAATAGTGAACTTAAAATGCATAAACTACATTGTTGTAAGAACTCTATTAAAAGTTTCCTCCTGTATTGACGTACTAAAGGCTTGGGAGATAATCACAAAAATGCAAAAATAGGGTGGGGTCATTTAAAAATCTTCTTAAGAACCACTGGGCCAGAAGAGCTGAAATTTACATGAAAGCTTCCTGACATAGTGCAGATTCAAGTTTGTAAAAATCATGGCCCCCGGGGGTAGGTTGGGGCCACAATAGGGATTAAAGGTGTACATGCGAATATATATAGGAAAAATCTTTAAATATGGGCCAAGGTGACTCAGGTGAGCGATGTGGTCCATGGGCCTCTCGTCACATTTTTTAAAACTTCTTCTCCAGAACCACTGGGTCAATTTCAACCATACTTGGTACAAATGAGCCTTAGTTGAAGGGGTCATTCCCCCTTCAAAAGGGAAATAATCGCAAAAATAGGATGGATTCATTTAAAAATCTTCTTCTCAAAAAACCACTGTGCCAGAAAAGCTGAAATTTGCGTGAATACTTTCTGACATAATGGAAATTCAAGTTTGTTAAAATCATGACCCCAATGGTGTAGGGTGGGGCCATAATAGGGGATCAAAGTTTTACATGCAAATATATAGGGAAAATCTTTAGAAATCTTCTTCTGAAAATCCACTGGGCCATAAGAGTGGAGATTTACCTGAAAGCTTCCTGGTATAAAGTAAATTCAATTTTGTTCAGATCATGGCCCCTTTAGATAACACTGGTATTAAACTGATGATAGTAACGATCGTTACTATCATCCCAAGATGGCGGAAGGAAATTCTGGAAAGACCACGTTTACTTATTATATCTATTTGTATTGTTTATTTGCGAATGATATGTAGGTAAGAAATATCATACACTAGCAACAATTACGATCAGGTGTTATTTTATCATTTATACGGTTCATATGAACAGAAAATTCGTCATTGAAAAAACAGCGAGGATGATAGTAACGAAAGTTCTTACGTTACTATCATCATTCATTTCCGTTACTATCATCCTCGCTGTTTTTTCAACGACAAAGGAGAGGGGGTAGGATGGGGAATCAAAAGTTTTCCATACAAATATATAGGGAAAATCTCCTCGAAAAACCAATGGGCCAGGAAAGTTCAAATTTACATAAAAGCTTTCTGACATAGTGCACATTCAAGTTTGTAAAAGTTTGTAAAAATCATTGCCCTCGGGGATAGGTTGGGGCCATAATAAAGATCAAAGTTTTACATGCAAGGTGAAGATAACGAACAGTGATCAATCTCATAACTCCTACAAGCAATACAAAATACATGTGAATATATAGGGAAAATCTTTAGATATGGGCCAAGGTGACTCAGGTGAGTGATGTGGCCCATGGCCTCTTGTTTAAAATCTGACCTAATCAATATCTCCTGAACTATTTAAGATGGAGCTTTCATATTTGGTATATATAGATTTCTTATGGCAAGATATTTTATTTCAGACCACGACCTAGTGACCTTTGTCTTAACCAGAACAAGAAGGCCATGTTAGTCATATTGGTGTTAAGGCACATCCTTGTTTTATTAAATCATTTTAGTTGTGTCATGATCCTTTTAGGCTAGGTAGGTGCCACAGTATGGGGCCAAAAATTTTCATGGGATTTTTTTTTCAAAATCACAACTGCTGAATAACGGTAGGGCCAAGGTCACTCAGGTGAGCAATGTGGCCCTTGGGCCTGTTGTTACTTTTATTACCCTGAATTGATTCTTGGTCATTGTAAACTTTTCACATTTTCATCTTCTCGAGAGAACCACTGGGCCAGTTTTAATCAAACTTGGTACAAATCATTCTTGGGTAAAGGGGAATCAAATTTGTCAAATGAGGGGCCATGCTCCCTCTAAATAAGAGATAATCAAGAAAAGGCAAAAATAGAGTTGAGTCATTTAAAAATCTGAAGAAGAACCACTTTGCCATAAAATTGGAAATTTACGTGAAGGCTTCCTGACATATTTAGATTCAAGTTTGTTCAAATCATAGTCCCTGTTGGTAGGATGGGGCTGTAATAGGGGATGAAAGTTTTACATAAGGATATACAGGAAAATAATCTTTAAAAATCTTCTCAAGAACAACAGGGGCATGATTAGTTTTATCAATTTGCAAGCATCCTCAGGTAGTGTAAATTCAGATTTGTTCAAATCATGTTGCTGGGGTGTAGGGTGGAGCCACCATAGGGGAAGAAAGTTTTTATGGGAATTAATAGGGAAAATCTTTAAAACTCTCATCTCAAGACCAACAGGGCCATGATTAGTTGTTTGAATATGCAAGCATTCTCAAGTTGTTCAGATTTCAACTCATTCAAATCATAACCCCAGATTTTAGGGTACGTGGGGCTGAAATGGGATAAGATTTTTACACGACAATGTATTAGGAAATCTGTGATAAAGATGTTCTCAAGACCAGCTGGGCCATTGATGTGTCATTATTGATATGCAAGTATCATCAGGTACTGCAGATTCAATTTCTTTAAATCAAGGCCCATTCAAGGGTTGGGGTAGGATAAGACCTTAATTGGGTATTCAAAAATTTTCATGGGAATATATATACATATACAGACCCTGAAACGTGCTACTACACCAGTTGCACGGTACGGTTCGGTAAGCTTTATGAACGGTACGGTTCGTTTTCTGAACGGTACGGTTCGTTTCTTGAACGGTACGGTTCGTTTCTTGCACGGTACGGTTCGCTTCTTGCACGGTACGGTGTGCTAAAAATAGCTGCACGCTTTGTGAACGGTTTGCACGTTTTATTAATGAAGTGGGCGTGGCCTGAACGCTTTGACTTCGTATAAATTGTACGTTTCGATAGTTTGTTTTCACTCGATCGGTCTTATTCGGCTCTTTGATTATCGGCTGCAGGATTTGTGGTTGTGTTAGAATGTGCACATGGGGAAATGAGACGTTATTTTTGATTGCTTCGATGGAATAATTCCATATTGATAACGTACATAAAAGTTATGAATAAAATTTTTTAGAATTTGCTTAAGTCTAAGTCTTAATGGTTGTTATTACGTTTCAATTTGTTTTTCATTTCTCATCAGACATTTATTAATTTACGATTTTATAAAAAGTTGTTACATGAACTGCTCCCCGACATGGGCGTGCGTAAGTGTAAAAACAAAGCGTATTAAGTTTCCGGATATAAATTACAGTGCCTAAATTGGAAAAGTTTTTAAGAAGAAGTGAATTTTGTTTTGAATACACTAAAGTCGCAAATGACACAATGATTATTTTCTGCACTTCACATTTATTGTGATTTATCATCGGCATTATGAAAGATCCAGGATATCTGCACGTGAAGTTTGTACGTCCTTTTTTGTCAGCATTCAGTCATTCATAATTAATAATGTTAGATATCTGTTGCATTTGTCTTTGAATCAAATAAAATGATGATAATACATATAATATATATTCCTATCCTTTATCACGCGAAGTCCGATTTTCATTTCCCTGACTTTATTTTTGATCACTGAAAATTGAATTTAAAAAAATTAACAGAAAAGTAAGGCAAGTGTGTAGTTTGCAATAAAAATGTTTCATATACCTTTTCTATATATTGTTGAAATACTTGAAAATGCTGAAATGAATAATTTTTTGCGGCCGATTTGATGCTTTGCATCAATTTAACTTGTTTACATTCTTTTACACATGTATGTATCTATTTATTTCTCTGTCGATGTAATTAAAAATTGTTTAGTAGTGTATATAATAAATCCGCCAATCTACATCTATCTATATGGGTCGTTATCAATGTAGAAGAGAAAAAGATATGTCAAAATTATTGCTAATAAAGTAATGAAAATATTACAGTGTAGAACGTGACAATTTTTCTAATCGGTCTAGAAATTTCTCATACGATTCAGACACTGTACGTAGGAAAGTACATATTGAATACATTAACGCTACAAATATCAATTTCATCTTCTTACGGCAAGCCCTGTGCCATACGTGTAGTAGCATTATCAGGGACGTCGACGTCCCTGATTATATGAAGAAATTAAATAGGCTACTTGTAAGTACTATTACAGTATTGTAGTTAACTTCACCCTTGAATTTAAAAGAATTGATTGAAACAGAAATTCCGTTAAAACAACGAAATGCCCCTTGGTTCACTCTTTAAAAGTCTGCAAGTGAAATATACATCCACAGTACACAGGACTGGCTGCAGAAGCATGCATGCAAAATCCGTGCAGTGATCTGACGTCTATTTCTGTTAACAGTTCACAGTATAAAACGAATTTTTATGCATAATTCAGTCAAAACTTGGGTACTTGTTGATAACATACATACACATATATGCACTGAAACAATGTGACATTTACGGAAAGTAATTAAAAAAAAAAAAAAAGAATATCAAAGATGTTTTAAGCATCTCGGTGATTTTCACAGTTGATAACCCAGCTTCGTGATGTTTGAGGATAATGCTTCGAATAGCCAGCGATAGTCTACGACCTCCTTTCCCATCGGGCGCCATTGTGAAAATAATATACTGTGACTGAAAAAGTGGGTCACGTGACATAAATTGCACGCTTTCTGCACGGTACAGTACGATTTCGGGCTTTTGGGGGGCGGGGTTTGCATAATATTATCCTGCACGCTTTCTGAACGGTACGGTTCGTTTCTTGAACGGTACGGTTCGTTTCTTGCACGGTACGGTACGCTTCTTGAACGGTACGGTTCGTTTTTTGCACGGTACGGTACGTTTCTTGAACGGTACGGTTCGTTTCTTGCACGGAACGGTTCGGTTCGTTTTTAAGGTGTAGTAGCACGTTTCAGGGTCTGTATATATTTAAACCAACCCTCAGTCAAATATGAATTTGCACTGCAATAGAATATATATATATTTGAAAATTTTCTTATCAAGAGCCGCTAATTAGAATTAATCTGCAAGCATTCTATTGTAGTGCAAATTCATAAATGACTGAGGATTGAGGATTGTTTTAAAATAGGGAATCAAAGGTTTTACATTAGAATGTATTCAATGTATAAGAAATTAAAAAAAAAATATATATATATATATATATATATATATATATATATATATATATATATATATATTTATAGAAGCATGAAAACCCAACAACACCCTACTTTCTTAAAGTGTCAGATCTGAGAAGATACAAGGCCAGTAAAGAAATTTATAAAAGCACTGAAAAGGCCACGACACTGTTGGTTATTTAAAACTCTTTTTTATCGAATTATATATATATATATAATATAAATAAATATATATATATATATATATATATATATATATATATATATATATATAAATAGGATGGCATATCTTTTAAAAATCTTCTTAAGAATCACGATGTCTCCATATGAGTGAAAAATTCTTGAGCGAGACGTTAAACAAAATACAATCAATCGATCTTAAGAACCACTGGACCAGAAAAGACAAAACTTGTGTGAAAGCTTCCTTAATGAGTGGAGATTCAAAATGGTTCAAATCATGGCCCCTGGGTGTAGGGTGGGGCCATAATGGGGGAGCAAAGTTTTACATGGGGATATATAGGAAATATCTTAAAAAATGTTCTCAAGACCAGCTGGGCTTGTCTATGAAAAGTCATATCAATATGCAAGCGTCTCAAGTAGTCCAGATTCCAGCTAATTCAAATCATGGCCCGGAAGGGTAAGTTGAGATCAAATTTTTACATGGCAATAAATGAGGAAATTTCAAAACAAATCTTCCATGAGAAGCAGATCTGTGATTAATCATAATTATTATACCCGCAAGCTTTCTCAGGTACTGCAGATTGAAGTTCCTTCAAATCATGGCCCCAGGGGAGAGGGGTAGGTGGGACCTCAACAAGGGATCAAAATTTGACATTGGCATTTATACTAGTGGAAAAAAGAAAAGATGTAGATTAGTAATTTTATTTATAGATTCATATACAAAATATTATGTTGCATTATGTATATCATTATTTAATATAGTGCATTTTCTTTGAATTCAAACATCAAATCACAGATTATGTCCATTATGGTTGATATGAACAGCCACTGAAAATAAGGGAGGTGCAAAAAAGTTTCACAAGTTTCATAGTGAGTATGACTACCATTTGCACTCATGCATTCTTCATTCTTACGATGCATTGAACAAATCAGGTTATACAGAATAGCCTGGGGAATGTTCTGTCATATCCACAATAACGAATGACACAAAGTGTCCAAAGTAGCGGGGGGGATTGGTGCTTGATGTAGACGTCGTTCTATTTCATCCCAAACAAGTTCTATAGGCGATAAATCTAGTACCATCACAGGCCAGGATAGCACATTCATGTTATACTGCTGTAGATAAGTCACTATAACAACATTGTCCTACTGCAGAATGACGTTATGCTGGTTGTTGTAAATGAATGGACTAACGTGCTGGCGTACAATCTCGTTACAGTAGTGTATGCCATTTAAATTGCCATCCACTATCACCAAAATTGTAATTCTACCCCAGACCATAACGCTCCCTCTGCCGAATTGGCGGTGCTGAATAATGCAGGCGTCGATGTAACGTTCTCTCTGATGACGGTAAGCCCGAACACGACTGTCACTGCTGTCGAGATGAAATCTCTATTCGTCCGTAAACAGAATGTCCACTCTATCTTTGTTATTGAAACGACGATGCCTCTTACACCACACTAACATCACAACATGGTGACGCCAGAGCGGAACACACGACGTATAACAGGACAAGGACTTATCCATCGATACCCAGGGATACTTCTCTTCATTCTTCAAAACTTCTTCGATCAAGACGATCTCCTCCTCGGTGGACCAGTTAGCCCCCCGCTTCCTCTTTGAACCCGTAATCAGACTTAAAATATCTGTCTCAGCCATGTTTACAAAAAACAAATGCAGACGAGAGAAATTTTATTACGTAAAATCATTACATAAAATATTCCGCGAAATCACCCAAAATTAATCGTATACTTACTCAACTGAGTTGAGTGTGAATTTTCAGCCTCAACTGAGGTACTCCTCAGACTGTTTGGTGACGGCGAATTGAGGAAAATCTCAGTTAAGGAAACCTCAAGGATTTGAGTTGAGGGTTGAGGTTGAGGAAAAGGAAATTTTGGTGACGACGGGGCCAGGGCTATACTACATCATGTCAAAAGTTGTGAAAATTTACTGGTTTTTATGTTATGAACTCTTGAATTAAGTTGGGGCTAAAATCAGAGATAAAATTTTACATGAAATATGAATATAGGGGAAAAAATATTGAAAATCGTTTTTAAAAATCTTCAGAACAGCAAGACCATGTTAATGATATTGAAGCATCCCCATGTTGTGTGGATTCAAGTTTAGTAAAATCATAACCCCATGGGGCTCATATGGGATCAAAGAGGGTAAAAATCTTCTGAATAATATTACGGTCATTTTGACTCAGGTTAGCATTGTGGTCCATGGGCCTCTTTGTTTTTCATGGACCCTGGGGTTAGGGTGGGACAAAATCGGGTTTCAAAATTTTACATATTGCTTGAATATAGGGGAAGAAATCTTTAAAAATCATCTCTAAAACAGCAAACTAGGCCATGTTCATAATGATATTTAGACATTCCATGTTGTGTGGATTCAAATTCAAGGAGTAAGTCACAACTCCACGGGGCTAGGTTAGGGTCATAATATTGGGTCAAAAGTTGTCATGGGAATTAAGAAGGTAAAAATCTTTTAAAAATTCTATTCTGAAGAAAAGCAGAGCCAAGGTGACTCAAGTGAGCATTATGGTCCTCTGTTCAATTGGTCTAGCTTCCTATGTCATATCCTCAATTCCTAAACCAAAAAGAATTCAGATCACCCCTTACTCAACCATAAAACACATTAAGATCAAAAACTCTTTCTTTGTTTAATTTTGTAGACCAGGTGGGTTTCAGTTCAAGGAATCTGTGATTAGAATAGCCACAGTACCTACAGAGATTTTTGGGTTAATATATATGTTCATTTGATTGTAAATATTAATATTGATTACAGCACAGCAAAAAATGTGAAAACCTCTGCAATGGACATGGGGAGTGGTCAGGTGATACAGTTCTGGAACAAGGTGTATGGAGGGTGGGATTACTGCATTTCCAATGAAAAAACAGCCAAAATAAAACACAAGAACTTGTTTCAGGAACTTCGGGTATAGTCAACAGTTCTTATATGTCTAGAATCAATTTGAGTTTCTTACACTTCCTCTGTTATGCATTTAAAGATTAGAGAAGTACTGTAGATAATGGAAAATTAATACAATGGTTTTAATTTCATTGTGGTAATGATTTATCATTTTTCTGCTAAACCCATAGTGAATAATTATGTCTCGATCCCCTCTTTCAGGGGGAGACATGTTGTTTTTCTACTTTCTGTCCGTCTGTTCATCTGTCTGTCAGTCACAAAATCTCGTGAACTCTTCTCTTCCTATATGGCTTATCTGATAGACTTGAAACTTAATATAATGAAGATTATTTGAATTCAATGTCAAATAATCCAGCTTAATTGACCGAAGTTCTTTTGCCAATTGTAGGTATGCATATTTTTGGGACAGGAGGATCTATTTATTTTCCTAAAAGTTTTAGTGGATCTAAGAGAGGTGAAGGATGTAAAATAGGTTGTGAAAACTTCTCGTCCTAAATGGCTTATCTGATAGACTTGAAACTTTTTACAATACTTCAATGCCATTGCAGATGTGCATATTGTAGGCCAAGGAGGATCCAATTGTTTTCCTGAAAGTTATAGTGGATCTAAGAGGGGTGGGAGATGTAAAATAGCTTGTGAACACTTCTCCTATATGGCTTATCTGATAGATTTGAAGCTTTGCACAATGCTTCATCGCCATATGTAGATGTGCATATTGTTGGGACAGGAGGATCCAATTATTTTCCTAAAAGTTGTAGTGGATATTAAAGAGGTGGAAGATGTTTAAATAGCTTGTAAGAGCTTCTCCTATATGGCTTTTTGGATAGACATGAAACTTTTTACAATACTTCATTGCCATTTGCAGATGTGCGTATTGTAGAAATAGAAGGATCTAATTATTTTCCTAAAAGTTATAGTGGATCTAAGAAGGGTGTAGGATTTTAAAATAGCTTGTGAACACTTCTCCTATATGGCTTATCTGACAGACTTGAAACTTTTTACAATACTTCAATGTCATTTACAGATGTGTATATTGTAGGGATAGGAGGATCCAATTGTTTTCTTAAAAGTTATAGTGGATCTGAGGGGTGGGGGTTGGGGGGGGGTGGGGGTGGAATGATGGAGGGTAAAATAAGTTGTATATGGCTTATTTGAGTTTATAATGTTGATGTTCCTGCTCATGTTTTCTCCTCCATACCATGCAGTACATTAAGAGGAGGAGGTTTCATTTGGAGCACTTCCAATTTGGGGAGCTAACGAGACATTTGTTTTTCATAAGAACAATCTCTAGTATTAAATATATTTCAATAGTTTTGTAATTGTAAAAGTAGATTCTATAATGTGAAATTAAAATCATTGCTATTAAAATTTAGCATGTTAGAATTAAAGCAACTTTTAAAAAGTAACTCCTTATAAGCATTAAAGAGACTGATTCATGACTCCTCTCTCTCTCTCTCTCTCTTTCTCTCTCTCTCTCTCTCTCTCTCTCTCTCTCTCTCCCCCCCCCCCCCCCCCCAATTTTGTTTTTTGCTTTTGATGATAAAAAATCTGCTGTCTAATGTGTGCAAATAGTTTCACAATAAACATTATGACAGAGGCTCATTGTAAAATTTATTATTGTGTAAACAAAGATTGGGGTATAATTATTGTTTACAAAGTTTTCAAAATGAATTCATGGATATTGATCAAAGTTTATTATATATATCACATTTCAAGTATTCTTTAAGTAAAATGTGTCATTTTAAAGTTAAATTTGCGACTGTTCAAAATATAAAATGCTTTAAATTACAAAGTCAACATTTCACTGGTTGTTTGTATAATCATAAAAAAGACTCAGTGTTTGTTTACATAACACGGAGTTAAGCTAAAATATTGCTCTCTAATAATCCTTGGATTCAGAAGGTCCAAATTTTGATTGTCAACATTAAATAATAACATTTGCCCATGTATTTCCTATGGTGTTCGGATAAGGCCATTTGCAAAAGCGTGACAGCGCGTTAGTCACAACATGCTATCACACCAATAAGCAACTCACCTTCGCGCCAACAAGCAACTGGCCGTCACGCTAACATAACTTAACACAACTTGCCTTCGCGCCGACAAGCAACGCGTAGTCACGCTAACACAACTTTTCACAACTCGCACTTGTCTGTGTTAGCGCGACTGTGCGTTGCTTGTCGGCGCGAAGGCCAGTTGTGTAAAGTTGTGTTAGCATAACGGCGTGTTGCTTGTCGGTGCGAAGGCGAGTTGTGTAAAGTCGTGTTAGCGTGAAGGCGCGTTGCTTGTTGGGGCAAAGGTGTGTTGCTTGTTGGCGTGAGAGCGCGAATGTGTGTTGCTTGTTGGCATGACGGCGTGTTGTGACTAATGCGCAGTCATGCTTTTGCAAATGGCTCTATCTGGACACCATAATTTCCTTATATGACAATACTAATGAAATTGACATTCAATTTTGTATAACATGAAGTCATTCACGTTATCTTAGTCTTTCAAGATTGATTATGAATACAATCACCACTTCAAAAGTGAGGTACTTTCACCTGGCTTTCTTGCTAGTATGCAATGCAGTGGCAGTTTTAGAGGCCCTCTCCCCTTTTCACCACAAATTTAGAAAATAGAAATAGTGTGGGTAAAATTCCAGATTGGCACCCAATATGGCAAATACTTGACTTTCACATATGGCCGCCCCCCCCCCCCCCCCCCCCCCCCCCCCCCCCCCAGGATCAACATCGTCAATGACAAAACATTAAAAGCATGAATGGAAACAAGTAGAAGTGACAATGCAGTGATATATGATATATATAAGATATGTCGGACGCATTGAAAATATATATGCCACAGGATCAACATCGTCAATGACAAAACATTAAAAGCATGAATGGAAACAAGTAGAAGTGACAATGCAGTGATATATGATATATATAAGATATGTCAGACGCATTGAAAATATATATGCCACAGGATCAACATCGTCAATGACAAAACATTAAAAGCATGAATGGAAACAAGTAGAAGTGACAATGCAGTGATATATGATATATATAAGATATGTCAGACGCATTGAAAATATATATGCCACAGGATCAACATCGTCAATGACAAAACATTAAAAGCATGAATGGAAACAAGTAGAAGTGACAATGCAGTGATATATGATATATATAAGATATGTCAGACGCATTGAAAATATATATGCCACAGGATCAACATCGTCAATGACAAAACATTAAAAGCATGAATGGAAACAAGTAGAAGTGACAATGCTGTGAGTCTATTCCTCAGTCCACGTCCCCGAGTAATTATTGTGACAAAATACAATAAAGGTTTTTGATTTTAACTGTATATTAGATTTTTGAAATAGTTATATAGACCTGAACTGAAATACCCAAACCCAAGTAAAAAATTTAGAAACGACCCGACCCAAAAATGTTTGTAACCATGACAGCCCTATTCAAAATTGTTCATTACCCTTTCATAAAACATTGAATACCTTAATTAATAGTAATGTAGATTAAATTTTACATACTGTGATTTTCTTTTGTGAAAGACACCTAGATGTATGTAAAAAAATTTTTTTTTGATTTGTTGTTCGTATTTATAGCAATCAATGTGACAAGAATTTTTATTGTATGTAAATGTATTGACATTATAATTGATATGATTACAAATGTCTTGTATTGAAAATAAAAAATTTACAAAAAAATGTTACCTACAATCAGAGCTATAAGAAGGGCAAAATTATATATAAGTAAACCTAAAGTTCAACCTATTTGTCATTGAGTGTACTTAATGAATGTTATGTATTTCTATAGGTTGTATGATAATTTATAAGCCTAAGTTTATGATTAAGAAAATAAAAGTGTATTTCTGTAGGTTCTGCGATAATTTAGATTTTATGATTATAAGAAAACTAAAATTACCTGTATATTCAAGATTATCCTGAGGCATCAGCCATCTTTTGTAGGCACATCTTGCACAATTTAAATGAATATATTCCTCAGAACAGAGATGAAACACACAACAATGATATATATATATCTATATATATATATACTTTAGGAGCATAACAAAACTTCCCTATAAAATTTTGAGCCTGAGTGACAGCTGCACCACTCTTCTGTAGGAGGGTTCAGGATGCTTGTGACGTCAGGTATAAAATCTTCAATAAAGTCGGTTTATTGGAGATTTTATGCCAATGACTTCCTTTGATGTTTGAAATGACAATTTTAGAAAATGTGAATTTCATGACTTCATTTTGTTTATTGATACAGGGAGATTTGGACACCCAAAGACTCTTATGGAGGAAGGAAAATAAAAGCAAACAAGAGAGAGCTAAGCTGTACGCTGTTAGAATTGGGGTGAATGTGGTGGTTCTGGGCTTTCTTAGTGGTTCCCTGGTTGCCATTTACTACAGCAACGATGGTCTCATATCGGTAAAAATTAATACTGCAGGTCCATTGAGTAAAATGTGGCACCACAATGTTGTGACATGTTCTAAGATACTAGTACATGGATTTTTAGGTCACCTGAGTTAATTCAGGTGACCTAGTGCAATTGGTTATTGTCCGTCATCTTACATTCACAATTAAACATTTTTAACTTCTTCTTGTTAAATATAAGAAGGCCGCTACCAAATTGTAAATTTCCTGATCCCTGGGGTAGGGGTTCTGACCCTAGGATGGGGCCAATAGAGGAGCGGATTGAAGATCTGGTTTTAATCAGATTGACAGATTATATCAATTGCTTTGAATACATGGCAGTTCCAGAAAAACTTGTTTATATATGCATCACCATGTTTACATGTGCATCGCTCAAGAATGCAGACAATTTGTTTATACTGAATGACAAATGTTCTTCATTCATTTATGAATTTGTTTACTGAGTAAACTCAGGTGACCTATTGCAATTGGTTTTCGTCCGTCGTCCGTTGTGCGTTAACAATTGAACATTTTTAACTTCTTCTTAATAACTACCAGTCCAATTCTTTTCAAATTTGGTATGAATCATTATTGGGACAAGAGGGACATAAATTATAATTTTCAGGACTCCAGCACCCCTGGGGCCCTAGGGGCAGGGCAAAAACTGTCCAAAATTGACCAATTTTCAAAAATCTTCTTCTCAAGAACCACACACATGTAAGAAAAACTAAATGCATAGTGATGTAGAGCAGGAAGGCCTTTATCAAAATTGTAAATTTCATGATCCCCGGGGTAGGGATTCTGACCCCAGGGTGGGGCCAAACTTGTTATATAGTGTTTATGTTTAAAACACTTAAATTACATCTTTAATGCTTAGTTGAAACTGAATTGATAGTAAATAGATATTTAGAAAAAAGAGGTAGTCCTTTACCAAAATTGTAAATTTGATTATTCCAGGGGTAGGGGTTTTGGTATCAGGGTAGGACCAAAATGGTCAGTTATTAAATGTGTGAACAATAGACATTTTTAACTTCTTCTTGATAACTATTATTTTAATTATTTTCAAATTTGGTATGAAACATATTTGGAAGAAAGGGAACATAAATTGTAAATTTCAGGATTCCTGCACCCATGGGGCCTTAGGGGCAGGGCAAAAACTTCCCAAAAATGACCAATTTTCAAAAATCTTCTTCTCAAGAACCACATATATGTAAGAAAAACTAAATGCATAGTGATTTAGAGCAGAAAGGCCTCTACCAAAATTGTATATTTCATGATCCCCGGGGTAGGGGTTCTGACCCCAGGATGGGGCCAAACTTGTTATGTAGTGTTTATGTGTAAAACACTTAAATAACATTTTCTTTATTGCTTTTGATACTAAATTGAAACTAAATGGATAGAGCAGGTAATTTTTTACCATAATTGTAAATTTGATTTTCTCCAGAGTAAGGGTTTTGACCCCAGGGTGGGGCCAAACTTAGTATATAGTATTTATGTGTAAGTTTGCTGATACTGTATAAAATCTAAATGCATGCATACTTAGGAATAGCAGAAAAGGATTTACAAAAAAATGGTGAATTTCACAACCCAGGGTTATGACTTTTAGAGGATGAGTCCAAATTAGTCATATATTTTGATGTTTTAATTTGATACACCTATTATTTAAAGCCTTTCATCAGTGTATGCACTTTTGAGGGCAGTGAAGTTTTAAGAACACATCTTGTTTTATACTGTTGCTGAACATTAGAATTTAGTTTAGATATTCAGAATAGGAAATTTTTCTAGATTTCATAGTCCATGGAAGTAGGGATACTTTTTCACTAGTATTCAGGTGACCAATAAGGCCTGTGGGCAAATTGTTATGATTATAAAATTGAATTATCAATCATCGACTTTATTGTTGCATTAGCAAAACTTAATTGAAGTGCAAGCAAGATGTGTGTAAATTTTCTCATAATCAGTTAATGCGTATGAAGATATATCATAGAATAATGACCATGGCATTCCTTTGATCTTTGCAATAACCGCGGTAGAATTCCGTTTTTATAACCACTTATGGAATTCCTGAAAATATCTCCCAGCATAATACTATAGGTGTATCAAAACCATATTGGGATTAATATTCAGTACAGATTTTGTACCACTGTTTGTGTACAGATTTTTCACTCAAATTAAAATCGAACCTTATTAAAGCCATTGTACAGATTTACGGTTGTATGTATGTGTATAGTGGTTATGTGTAAAACACTTAAATAACATCTTCTTTAGTGCTACTGATACGAAATTGAAACTAAATGGATATTTAGAAGGAGTTAAGGTAGTCCTTTACCAAAATTGTAAATTTGATGATTCCAGGGGTAGGGGTTTTGGTATCAGGGTGGGGCCAAAATGGTCAGTTATTAAATGTGTGAACAATAGACATTTTTAACTTCCTCTTGATAACTAACCATTTCAATTCTTTTCAAATTTGGTATGAAGCATCTTTGGGAGAAGTAGGACATAAATTGTAAATTTCAAGACTCCTGCACCCTTGGTGCCTCAGGGGTGGAGCAAAAACTGCCAAAAATTGGCCAGTTTTCAAAAATCTTCTCTACACCTGCTTATATTAAAGAAAAACTAAATACAAAGTGATATAGAGCAGGAAGTCCTCTGCCAAACTTTTAACTTTCAGGATCCCCAGGGTAGAGGTTCTGATTCCAGGATGGGACTAAAGTTGGTACATGTATATATAATGTATATGTGTAAAACATATAAATGATATATGTTTTAAATAATGCCATGGATACTAAATTGGAACTAAATGGATATTTAGAAGGAGTAGGAAGTCCTTTACCAAATTTGTTCATGATCCTAGGAGTTAAGAGTTTGGTTTCAGGATTTGTTCATGATCCTAGGGGTTAAGAGTTTGGTTTCAGGATTTGTTCATGATCCTAGGGGTTAAGAGTTTGGTTTCAGGATCTGTTCATGATCCTAGGGGTCAAGAGTTTGGTTTCAGGATTTGTTCATGATCTTAGGGGTTAAGATTTTGGTTTCAGGATTTGTTCATGATCCTAGGGGTTAAGAGTTTGGTGTCAGGATTTGTTCATGATCCTAGGGGTTAAGAGTTTGGTTTCAGGATTTGAAGGACTTTATGTTTGTTGATACCATATAAAATCTAAATGCATATTTAGGAATAGCAGAAAAGGATGTACAAAAAAATGAATTTCGCAACCCAGAGGGTTTTTTTTGACTCTGGGATTGGTCCAAATTAGTCATATCTTTACTCCCTAATTTTGCATGAACGTGTGATAACAGCAAGCACTGAGTGGCGATAAACGCTAAAATGCATGGTTGTTTACATGCATTGTATGGTAGATCCCATATAAATGCATGATTTTACCTGCATGGTGTTAAACGAAGCAGGATTGGCTTAAACCATGAAGTTCTAGGTGACTCTCCAACATTTCTGTCAATCAGAAAAGATTCATTTTCAACAATATCAACATCTTATGACCATAAGAAGAGTTAATTGGTTGATATTCATAAATATTCATATGACATCCAGTATGGTGAAGTGAAACAAAGAAAAACATGGATTCCAGCGACGATAGCGATTTTGAATTTGAGGGATTTGAGGTAGAGGACATTCTTTGAGCCGAAGAAAAGTTGAATAGATTTTTAGTAAAAGCATCTGACATTGACATTAGCAACATAAATGACTCCGATGACAACGACGATGAAGATGAAAATCTTGGCCAAGATGAGGAACATTGTCAAGATGGTGAAAATCAGTGGGTAGAACAGCTTACACCTGTACATGTTGACGATTTTATTGGAAACTTAGGTCCAGCGACAATCATGGACGAAAGCAAGAGGGAAATTGACTTTTCGTCAGCCGTTTGATGAAAATTTCTCTCAAACTTTTGCCGATGTGACTTTGTGCAACTTCCATACAAATTTTGGGATATTGTAGGACTTGAATGTTGAAAATAGTATGTATTATGGGAAAATATTTACATTTCTAAAATGGTCAATGTATCTGCAATATAATTTAAAAATTTGGCAAGTAGAAAATAAATATTAATGAGTAATAGTTGTTTTCATTGAGCATGGTAACACACTACTCAATTGCAGCCTGAGGCAGCCATAATTGATATCTTAGGGGACAAGGGGGAGTAAAGAGTTAATGTTCAAACATATATTATGCCTTTCATCAGTGTATGCACTTTTGAGGGCATTGGAGTTTTAAGAACACATTTTGTTTTATACTGTTGCTGAATATTAGAATTGAGCTTAGATATTCAGAACAGGAAATTTTTGCTAGATTTTATAGCCCTTGGAACTAGTGATACTTTTAACTAATACTCTGGTGACCGATAAGGGCTGTGGGCCTCTTGTTCTGAAAATTTGTACACTAATTACTCACCATATGAAGATGTGCACCTGGTATTTTCATATTGATCGGATAATTTTTCTTCAATTTACAGGCTTTTTTGTACTTATGGACTCGAGTCATTTTTGAAACTAAAAGAGTATGTCTTAAAAATTCATGAAGAGATTTGATTTACATGTTGTAAATACATTGTTCTTAGACTGAAGTTATGCATTTCTCATTTTAAATGAGATTGTTTTAAGTATTAGATAGTTATGCTAATTTTGTGCAAGTTTGTTTAAATGAAGGGCCACGCCCCTTTCCAAGGGGAGTTTAAAATAGTAAAATAATGAAAATACATTGACGACTTTTAAAAATCTTCTCCAGAACCACTGGGCCAATTTCAACCAAACTTGGCAAAAAGTATGGGTGTAGGGCTTTCAAGTTTGTTCAAATGAAGGGCCATACCCTCTTCAAAGAGGAGATAATCACAGAAATGCAAAAATAGGATGCAGTTATTGAAAAATCTTCTTAAGGACCACTGGGCCAGAAAAACTGAATTTTACATGAAAGCTTCTTGATATAGTGCAAATTCAAGTTTGTTAAAACCATGACCCCAGGGGGTAGGTTGGGTCCTCAGTAAGGGATCAAAGTTTGACCTGTAGATATATAGGTAAAATCTTCCTCTTAAGAACCAATGGTCCTGGAAAGTATAAATTTACATGACAGCTTCCTGACATAGTGCAGATTCAAGTTTGTTAAAAGTACAACTCCCAGGAGTAGGATGGGGCTACAATAGGGGATCAAAGTTTTACATACAAATTTAATATAAATCTTTTTCTCAAGAACTACTGGGCAAGAAAAGTTTACATTTACATAAAAGCTTCATGACAGTGTAGATTCAAGTTTGGGTGGGGCCACAATAAGGGATCAAAGTTTTACACTCATAAGGAAAATCTTTAAAATCTTCTTCTCAAGAACCATTGGGCCAGAGGTGTTTACATTTAAATGAAAGCTTCCAGACATAGTGCAGATTCAAATTTATTATCATCATGGCTCCCGGGGTAGGGTGGGGCCACAAAGGGATCAAAGTGTTACATGCAAATATATAGAGGGAAAAGCTTTAAATATGGGCCAATGTGACTCAGGTGAGCGATATGGCCCATGGCCCTATTTTAGTTAGGCAAGAAATTTCTCTCTTTAACCACAATATCTGTATGAATAAAAAGTACCGAGAGTGTCTGAAATTCAGAATTTGAAATTGAGGTCAAACCTTTCGTTACCATTTTTGTCCCAAGCGTTCTGTTTTTGATGAGAACCATTTGTTCTCAAAGCGTTCTCAATATGAATAACTATTCCGATCTCACTGAGAACCATCTTGTGCAGATCGTTCAGCATTTGTTCACCGTTCCACCGGTGTAGAAAATACTTAAAATCGTTATATTATTAAACATGCTTCAGGGCCTGTACCAAAATGGTGGATTTCACAACCCCAGGGTTTTGACTCTAGGACGGGTCTAAATTATACCATGTTAATGTTACATATGTAATAATTTATTTCAGAAAAATTATCACGTTTTTATACCCCCCGCAACAAGTTGGGGGGGGGTTATACTGGAATCGGGTTGTCCGTCTGTCTGTCCGTCCGTCTGTAGACGCAATGGTTTCCAGGCTCTAAACCATTATCCTTTCCACCTACCATCACCATATCATATATATGGACTACCCATGGGATGAAGATGTTCCCTATCGATTTTGGGGTCAAAAGGTCAAAGGTCAAGCGCACTGGACATTGAAGTAGCAATATGGTTTCCGGGCTCTAAAGCGTTATCCTTTCCACCTACAGTCACCATATCAAACATATGGACTACCCATGGGATGAAGATGTTCCCTATCGATTTTGGGGTCAAAAGGTCAAAGGTCATGCACACTGGACATCGAAGTAGGAATATGGTTCGGTTTGTCATGCCATTTGTTTTTTACACTCAGAAAAGAGGTAGTTTATACCTATTACCAACACCCTTTGGGAGATTGGGGTAAGCAGGGGGTATTCTTAGTGAGCATTGCTCACAGTACCTCTTGTTGTGTATGTTGCAGGATTACTTTGGAGGTTGAGAAATGTTGTTTAGAAATATAAAAATAAGCGGCATTAGTCGAGGCTTTTATATTTCAAACAACATTTCATACGAATTAAGTCACTGTGACATTATGGGAGTTTCCGAAATGGCCTACATTGTTTTAGGGTGAGATAGTAGAGGTATTCTAAATCTATTTTGAAAAAATATTTCAAGTATATACAGTGGAGCCTCGGTAATCCGGACGCCATTAATCCGGACGCTTCACCTTCTGGACTATTTTTCTAGGGAACGGAATTTTTATACATTATTTTGCATCATTAATCCGGAAATTCACGTTCCGGATCTGGACGGACACTTTTTACTACAAAACGTTATAATGCATTGAAAATTGTACCGTTAATCCGGACGGTAATTTTGTTTAGAGAAAGTCTGTGTCGGACAATTTTAGCAAGGCGTAAATTATAAAGAAAACAAGCCAAACTATCTAATTGAAGCCATTACCTGTACCCTGTTAACACCTCCCTATAATTAGGTGGTGTGTGATGATATGTCAGTTAGATAGCACGTGCCAATCCAATTTTCGCACATATGATCTTTATTGCGTGTAGTGTTGATTTTGGTAAATAAATCTGTAGCATATTATTTTATAGTCTTGATCAATAGCCTAATGGTATTAATAAATTAAATATCATGCCGTAATGATAATTAAATTTTGCATGTACCCCTAATGTTAGTTTCACCTGAGTTTTGTTCCGTTATTATGGCATCGTGAAAATAATAGGTGCGCGTGGCTAGATCAAAGCAGTAGTAGGTCTTGATATTACGAGCTTAAATGATTTTCTTCTCCCGATATTATCTTGGATAATTATAGAATAAGAAATATAAACTCTGGCAGATTGAAATTTGGTTAAAGAATGTTGTCAACTGACATGATAATCACGAAATTTTTATATCAACTTTGGACGGTGAAGATTGTTTTAACAGACCGCCGAACCCGTGAATCGTAACAGAAATTACCGGCGTCTTTAAGAATTAAAAGTGTGATGAAATGTTTGAAGTGTAAATGATTATGTTAGTTACTAATGATTTATTTTCTTATATAGTTACATAAAGTGCTTCATTATTTCTTTTAGTGCATACGGTACACAGTTTTGTATATTTATTTGTAGGACTCATATATATGTACAATGTAAGCACAGGCAAATACACTGAACACGTACATTAAATTCTAGTGCTTTAAAATACATGTAAATGTTAACATTATCATAATTTATTTACTAATGCAAATGGTCAAATCCAATGATAGAATGTGTCTAATTCAATACGCATCAATAAAGTAGGCATATAATGGTTACTTATGTAAAGATAGAAAATATGCGATTCAATTATCCGGACGCTTCATTTATCCAGACAATTTTGCTGGGAACCAAAGTGTCCGGATTAACGAGGCTCCACTGTATATTTGATATGATGTTAAAGACCGAGAAAATAAGCACCGTCTTCAAATTTACCTGATCTGTGAACCCTGTGAATCAAGAGAAATTAAGTTTCAGATTGGATACTAGAAATTTAATTATGGACATTTGGGTACTTGTCCTTGTATCTTATCTACTTAATATGGCGATCGAGGTGTCCGTGCAATCTTGTGATGCTTACCGCGTAAACCTGCTCGATAGGGAAACGGTTTTGGCTTTTTCATGTAGAGATAGTCACACAATAATAGTAGTAAATATTGCATACAATTGCATCAATTATAATGGAATATAGTAGTTTATGTTTAGGAATGAGTACGATTGATAATTATTGATTGTTAGAATATAATTTACACGGACATAGATTTTATGCTAAACAGAAAGTAACCAACTCTCATTGGAAACGTTGTGTACCGGTAATTATGATGTATGATTAATGTTTATGAAGAAAAATTAATTTTGAGTAAATACGTCAATGAAATCTTGTTAATGCTCAGTTGAAAATTTATAGCACACTTTTCCCTCGAAAGTAAAACATATAGCGACAAAAGTACAAATAACTTTCAACTTATCGAAAGAGAAATAAGCCGCTATAGGGCTCTTACTTGCATGTAATGGTTGGAATTGGGATCCAGAGGAAGAGAGAATTCTTGGTTTGGACCAGTTATTGTAGGAACTGTCGGAAAATCAGAATGTCTTGGCTGTTTTTGTAGGCCATGCATTATGGACGAGTCACACAGACAACTTTTGTAGCCAGAGAATTCTGGTGTGCCGTCCAATAAAACTAATTCAAACAAAAGAAAACTTTAAAAGCAGTTTTGGAATATGTTGAATCATCGTGGGGCATGGGATGATGTTCGGTACAGAACCAGGAAATCTGCTGCAGTACGCAGAAACTATGTTTGGCATGCAGTCACACATCGTCGGATACCTAAATGTATAGAACGATTGCAGTCAAATGGATACAACAAAATGTAGAATAAAGAATATTCCGCCTAATTTTTCAATGGCTAACGTCCTCATTTATACAAAATAAATTAATTTATCAAGCTTTAACATGTTTGATTCATTAGATTTTCAATTTACCTGCACAAGAAAAATGATGACCCTGAATTTATCAATCTTGCGAAAACGTACAGAAAATGCAGGTAACACAGATAACATCCTTTGTATTTAGGATGGTATACACAAGCTCACAGGGTACCCTTGGTGCTTCACACCTACACAAGCTCACAGGGTACCCTTGGGGCTTCACACCTGCTTAAAATTAGCTCCACCCTGCAGGAAAACCGAGTGGTTGAAAACCTCGGCCTTTAACGGATTATATCAATTGCTTTGAATACACAGTTCAATAAAAACTTGTCTATATGCATCGCCATGTTTACATGTTATTGCTCTCAGAATGCAGAGTATTGATTTATACTGAATGACAAATATGAATTTATATAACAACATTTATTGATTGATTTTTATACCCCCCGAACGAAGTTCTGGGGGGTATATAGTAAAAGGAATCACTCAGTCTGTCTGTCCGTCTGTCTGTCTGTGCAGATTCGTGTGCGGGCCATAACTTCTTTGTTCTTTGACTTAGGCATACCATATTTAGCACATGAGTGTATCACCATGAGACGATATGTCATGTACCTTCATGACCTCCATATGACCTTGACCTCAAGGTCAAAATTAAAGGTTTTTACAATGGATTCGTGTCAGGGCCATGACTTCTTTGTTCTTTGACATAGGCATACCATATTTGACACATGAGTGTATCACCATGAGACGATGTGTCGGGTACCCTCATGACCTCTATATGACCTTGAACTTTGACCTCAAGGTCAAAATTGATTATAGGGTTTTGACATAGTCATACCATAAGACATGGGTGTATCACCATGAGACTATGTGTCATGTACATTCATGACCTCTTTATGACCTTGACCTTTGATCTCAAGGTCAAAATTATAGGTTTATACCATGGATTTGTGTTCGGACTGTATCTTCCATTTTCTTCTACAAAGGCATACCATATTTTTACACTCAGGAAAGAGGTAATTTATACCTATTAACAACACCCTTTGGGAGATTTGGGTAAGCTGGGGGTATTCTTAGTGATCATTGTTCACAGTACCTCTTGTTATGATTATAAAATTGAATTATCATTCATCGACTTTATTGTTGCATTAGCAAGATACAAAGTGCAAGTGAGATGTGTATCAATTTTCTCGTAATCATGCAGTTATTGTAACATATTTATGAAGCTATATCGCAAAATAATGACCGCTGTATTCCTTTGATCTTTGCAATATTAACTGTGATAGAATATGTATTAAAGTCTTTCATCAGTATAAGACACCTTTGGGGGCATTTAAGTTTGAAGAACACATTTTGTGTTATACTAATAGCTTTCATAGCCCTTGGGGCTAGTGATTGATTCTTTTAACTGATACTCAGATGATCAATAGAGCCTCAGTGGGCATCTTGTTTGAATTCGAGTAATTCAGGTCATTACTCGATGTTTTAAACAAAAATTTGCATATTGATGTGTAATTGTATAAAGCAACGGTATATTGTGATGCTCCTAAATATTGTTGCACTCCTATCTGTACCTCCAAAGGAAGAGGTTGAAAGTTAATATCTAAAATGAGAAAAAACTCATTGACATTTTTTTAATTTCTTGTTTTAGCTGCAGCGTTATTTTGAGGATGTTTCTCCTATAGTGCAGACCATTATCCAGTTCCTGCCATCGGTCACAATTACGATTCTGAATGTCATTGTACCACTCATATTCAACAAACTGGTGGAATTTGAAGATTATATGCCATCATTTCAGATGCAGGTTACTCTTCTCAGGTAAATACTATGAATCATGTGATATATTCCATAAAATTTTATTTCTGTTATGTTGCATTCAGTTTTTGCCAATGACCAATCTGTTCATCACTACGTAGTACATGTATGCAATAGCCTGAGTTTATACTTCATAACACAATACGCATCATGATATAAAATATTTATTGTATGTGCCACAACACAGTTTTCATGACTTAATGATTTAAGACATCGGTTTTCTGTTGTTATACCCCCCAAACGAAGTTCATTTGGGGTATATAGGAATCACTCTCTGTCTGTGCAGATTCGTGTCCGGGCCATAACTTCTTTGTTCTTTGATATAGGCATACCATATTTGACACATGAGTGTATCACCATGAGACAATGTGTCATGACTTCTATATGACATTGATCCTTGACCTCAAGGTCAAAATTAAAGTTTTTTTTGTTTTTTTTTTTTACAATGGATTCATGTCCGGGCCATAACTTCTTTGTTCTTTGACATAAGCATACCATATTTGACACATGAGTGTATCACCATGAGATGATGTGTCATGTACCTTCATGACCTCCATATGACCTTGACCTCAAGGTCAAAATTAAAGGTTTTTACAATGGATTCGTGTCAGGGCCATGACTTCTTTGTTCTTTGATATAGGCATACCATATTTGACACATGAGTGTATCACCATGAGATGATGTGTTGGGTACCTTCATGACCTCTATATGACCTTGAACTTTGACCTCAAGGTCAAAATTGATTATAGGGTTTTGACATAGTCATACCATAAGACATGGGTGTATCACCATGAGACTATGTGTCATGTACATTCATGACCTCTTTATGACCTTGACCTTTGATCTCAAGGTCAAAATTATAGGTTTATACCATGGATTTGTGTTCGGACTATATCTTCCATTTTCTTCTACAAAGGCATACCATATTTTTACACTCAGGAAAGAGGTAATTTATACCTATTAACAACACCCTTTGGGAGATTTGTGTAAGCTGGGGTATTCTTAGTGAGCATTGCTCACAGTACCTCTTGTTTATTTTGTTGTGGTAGTACATTTAGTAACAAGATTAGATAAAAAACAACCTACTGTATTAACTTGTAGTTAATTACCTGTATAAAAGTAACAAATGAAAATTGCTCGAAAAATATTTATTTATAAGCACTTTTTAGCTCACCTGAGCTGAAGGCTCACGTGAGCTTTTCTGACGTAAACTTTTCACATTTTTATCTTCTTCTCCAGAACCACTGGGCCAATTTCAACCAAACTTGGCAAAAAGTATCTTTAGGCAAAAGGCTTTCAAGTTTGTTCAAATGAAGGGTCATGTCCCTTTCAAATGTGAGATAATTAAAAAATGCAAAAATAGGGTGGGGTCATTTAAAAATCTTCTTCTCAAGAACCACTGAGTCAGAAAAGCTGAAAGTTACATGAAAGCTTTCTGACATAGTGCAGATTCAAGTTTGTTCAAATCATGGCCCCAAGTGGGTAAGATGGAGCCACAATAGGGGATCAAAGTCTTACATACAAATATATAGGGAAAGTCATTCAAAATCTTCTGAAGAATCGCTAGGCCATGTAAATTTCAGCTCTTCTGGCTCAGTGGTTCTTAAAAAGATTTTTTAGCTGACCCTACCCTAATTTTGCATTTTTGTGATTATCTCTCCTCTGAAGTGGGCATGGCACTTCATTTGAACAAATTTGAAAACCTTCACCCAATGATACTTTTGACTAAGTTTGGTTGAAATTGACCCAGTGGTTCTGGAGAAGAAGACGAAAATGTGAAAAGTTTACAACGACAATGCCAACGATAGACAACGGACAAATTTTGATCAGAAAAGCCTTTGGCTTAGGTGAGCTAAAAACAACAGACACCTAGAATTAAAGCACAATGAATTTAAGCATGTGGTATAATCAGTAAGATTGTTTGGGGGGGGGGGGGGTAATTTGAAAATATTGCCTGAAAAGTAAATTGAAAAAATAAATAAATATCCAAAGCTGGAGAGGGAAGGCTGCAAGGGTTAAAATTGATCTTTCAGTTCCACTCATCGATTAAATTTTACATTTCCACTACCATTCACAATGCTGTTTTTGGGGAGGGGGGGGGGGGCAGCTTATCTATAGATCGATTTCTGCACATACAAATATCCAAATGATAAGATGGGGTGATGTATTGTTGCTACGTGCCTGATAATTGTTTTTGTGCTCATTTGAGTAATTGGAGTGCAAGAAGAGCTTTAAGTTGATGTACACAAAATTTTAAAATAACTTTCAAAAGATTGAATCACACGTGAAAAAAAAATATTTCAAAAGAAATGTTACACTAGAGATTCCAGTTCGATATCATTAACATGTTTTGTTTATAATGTCGCCTAGCTGGTGTACATTTAGCAACAAGTAGTTTTGTTCAATGTAAAATGATAAATTGATAATCACAGTACATATACATGTAATATGTGTTGGTTGCATATCATGTGTTTTTAGGTATATCTTATTGCATGTGTTTTGGTTGTCGAAAATATTAATAAAAATTGATATTGAAGAATTGTTGATATACTAAAGACATCCTGATTCTAATTTAAAGAAGTCGAGGACTAATTGTTAATATTTACATATGCTTTAATTCTTACATCATGTCGACTATACACTGCTTACGAGAAAACCCATCAAGGGACACATATCCTAGTAAATGTATAATCAGTGATTGTTATACAATTGAATGCAAAGAAAAATTGTAAATTTTCTATTCATTCCTTATATGACACTATCAACTAAGGACCACAATGTGCTGCATGCCCTCTATATAATCAGGGGGAAAACATTGTGAAAAATGTAGGCCATTGATCAGTCATGTACACATCATAACCATAAATACATGTATGTAAACTCATAAATTCCCTCCCTCACAACTTGTATATGAGTGTAAATGTGGGATGAGTTGTTAGTAAAGTAGAGATTTCTCATATGATTTATATACTAGCAGAAAAAAGAAACTGTGCATTATTTAATGTATGAAAAAATAATAAAAAATAACAATGAACAAATTTTATTTTTTGTAATACTGTTAACAAATGTATTCATTACAACATTTTATAATCCATTAATGTTAACGTCCGAATAACGTCAATTTCAGCACACTCGAAAGACACTGGTATTCGAACTTGAATTAACTAAGTTAATAACGCGTGTGACCACCATTTGCATTCATGCATGCTTGACAACGGCACCTCATTGATGCCACTAAAGTGTTAAGAAATGCTTGAGGGATGTTGTTCCAGATGTTTGTTAAAGCCTGGCCTAATTCAGCCCATGTCACTAGCTGATTTGGTAAACGGCGTAGACGTCGTTCCATTTCATCCCAGACGTGTTCGATCGGCGATAAATCGGGGGGAACAGCTGGCCAAGGCAAGACATCGACATTCTGTTGAACAAAAAAGTCTCTGACTACACGTGCAACATATGGTCTTGCGTTGTCTTGCTGCAGAGTGATGTGATTTTTCTCTCTCTGCATGAAGGATATCACATGGCGCAGAATAATTTCGTCTCGATAGCATACGCCGGTGAGATTTCCATTGACAATTTGTAGAGGGGTCCTTCCACGTGCTGTTATTCCATTCTACCCCATAACGCTACCTCCACTGAATTGTCGATGTTGCACAACACAGGCGTCCTGTTCCGCTCCCCAACGCGGCGATACACTCTACAATGGCCGTCACTGCTATCCAAATGAAATCTGGATTCATCAGTGAACAGAATATTGGCCCAGTCCTGTATTCTGAATCGCAGATGTCGTCTGCACCACACTAGTCTAGCGATACGATGACGTTGAAGCAGTATTGGACGCACCGCTGGACGTCTTGGTCTGATGTTGTGCTCGGGCAGACGATTACGCACAGTTCTTGGACTGATTGGTCGAAGTCCAGGAATGCTACGAGCAGACAAACTTGCTGTCTGGAAACGATTTCTCAGGTGCACAAGTCTAATGTGGTTGTCCTGTCGATGCGACGTCACACGAGGATGCCCAGAATGTGGTCGATCCCGAGTGTTACCAGATTGTTGGAAACGTCTCCATAATGACTGGTGTTCCGATGAACTCCAAAGTTTCTGGCATGACAGAAGTGCAAATTTTGTCAAAACTAAAATGCTTTCGTTAACGAATAGTTTCCAAACAAACCTTTTACACTTCTTACTCCAAACAGTATTGGCCAGTTAAACTTGTGCGTACAAAAACACTTCAATAAACAACATGTGTTCACTAACCATGAAAAAGTCTGTGCATCTGAGTCGGGTACTATCCGATATTGTTCAAAAACCTCACCTTTATCGATTGTTTAGATTTTATAAAATAATATAAACAATAAATATAGAAAAATTATACTAAATTTGATAATGCACAGTTTCTTTTTTCTGCTAGTATATTTATAGATCAGTATTTTTCAGTTTATTATGTTCAGTATTGTTTATTTATGTAACGCTGAATTGCTAGAATTGTTTTGCAACGAAAATAAATCGTGTTTATACCCATACCATTGGTCTTATTGAACATTCAATTCATTGAAACAAAGATCTAAGAGGGCTACATGGAATTGTTACTTTAAGGAAGAGGAATATCTCAAGAATGTTTGGAGTGGTTATTTCAAAACACCAAATTAAAAATGATAGAATTGTTTGGTAATAATGATTCAGAAATACATTGTAAATAAATCAGATAAGTCTGATGAATTGCAGAAAATTTTCAATTATATATTCATATTCATGCCATTCATTATTATTGTTTGGCATTATGAAATACTGATATATTAATTGTTATTCGGAAGATAGCATTAAGTTTATAGCATCTTGATATTCATCCCTATAGTTTTGTCATGACATTGTTCTGTTGATGTAGAACTGTGATTCTGAGGCTAGCCTCCCTGTTTGTGTTGATGTGGTCTCTGTATAACATGGTGGTGAAGCAAGCTGACGGCTTCGAACCTGGCTGTGGAAATAAACGTTGGGCTGCCACGACAAAAGGATCTATTAAGGTACTACTTGCTGATGTTAAGTGAAAGATGTATGTATTTGATTGCACTCTGATCATAGTATTATTATTCGGATCAGCAGTAGTATATCGGTTATGGATATATGCCATTAACCATTTTTTAGGTCATCTGAGTAAAATCAGGTGACCTATTGCAATTGGTCTGCGTCCCTCGTCGTCCATGGTGCATTAACAATTGAACACTTTTAACTTCTTCTTGATAACTACTATTCCGATTCTTTCCAAATTTGGTACGAAGCATCTTTGGGACAAGGGAAACATAAATTGTAATTTTGAGGACTGGGCCTTAGGGACGGGGCATAAGCTGTCAAAAATTAACCAATTTTCAAAAATCTTTTTTGTCTTACAACGTGTAAGAAAAACTATTGTGATGCAGAGCAGGAAGGACTCTACCAAAATGGTAAATTTCATGATCCCCGGGGTAGAGGTTCTGACCCCAGGGTGAGGCCAAACTTCAAATATATACTACTCAAAATTTGATCAGGATCATAGATATTTTTCTGTTTAAAAAATTAATAACTGCATAACTGGCAATATTGTGTCCAAGTGAAATCAAAAACGTCTTCAACAAACTTGCACATGCATTTCATGCCATGGGAAATGCGTTTCTCATCACAGTTTATGCTTTTGCTACCATTGCACGATTTTCACTCGGGCATCGGTGTCTGATTCTTTCTAAAATTTCAAACTCACTTGAGTGTTTACACTACGTTTATCAACACAATGCCCCCTCAACGTGTAAGGCGTCGCCTGACGACAGAACAACTGGGCAGATGTATTGGAATGCTTGACGCTGGCTATTCACAATGTGACGTTGCAAATGCACTAAACGTCAGATCGTTGTAAACAGGGCCTGGAACCGACAGCAAACTTTTGGTACAGCAGCACACTGACATGGGGGTGGTCGTCAGAGGTCGACAACACAACGCCAAGACCATTTTGTGGCTCTTCAGGCACGACGCCATCCCTTCTGGACAACAACCAGCCTACGTACGTAATGACCTCCGGAACGCCTCGGGGGTGAATGTGTCCACTCGGACGATACGGAATCGGCTTCACAATGCAGGTCTCAACTCGAGAAGGGCATGTGTTCGAGTCCCTCTGACTGTTCGACACTAGCGGGAGCGATTGGACTGGGCTGAAGATCATGTCACTTGGACACAGAACAATTGGGTTCAAGTTCTGTTCACCGATGAGTCCAGGTATTGTTTGAACTTCACAGACAGGAGGCACTGAGTGTGGCGACGACAACGTGAACGTTTCCATGATGCCAACATCAGTGAACATGACCGTTATGGTGGTGGTTCCATCATGGTCTGGGGTGGAATCAGCAGGGATGGAAGAACAGATCTTCATGTCCTGGAGAGAGGAACAATGACGGGGGTGCGGTACCGGGATGAGATCCTCGATGTTTACGTCAGACCTTACACTGGTGCTGTTGGCCCTGAGTTCATCCTGATGGATGATAACACCCGTCCTCATCGCGCCAGGGTGGTGGAGCAGTACCTTCAGCAGGATACAATTGTCCGTATGGACTGGCCAGCGCGCTCGCTGGACTTGAACCCGATTGAGCATGTATGGAACATGCTGCAAGTTGCCCTTTCACGCCGTAGAGCACAATCCATGACTTTGTTAGAGCTTGGAAACGCCCTCGTGGAAGAGTGGAACAACCTTCCCATTGGAAACATCCGGGTGCTTATTGACAGCATGGCTCGACGTTGTCAAGCTGTCATTGATGCAAGGGGAGGCCATACCTGGTATTGACACTTCATCGACTAAGTGTAATGATGGACTATCCCCAAAAACTGTGTAATTCTTTCTCTGGTTTGCTGTTAACTTTTTGTAATGAAATGCCTTTTGGTGTTGTTATCAGATTTCAAGCATTCCGTATTGATAAAAGTTCATGCCGTTCATGAATTTTCAGTAAACATATTTCTGAGTCAAATTTATGTCTTTTGTTATGTTAGTGGTAAATTACACACATATAACCTAGTGATCCTTATCAAATTTTGAGTAGTATATATTGTTTATGTGTAAAACACTTAAATAATTTCTTCTTTAGTGCTATATTGAAACTAAATTAATACGAAATGAATGTTTAGAAAGAACATTGTAAATTAGAAAATTATAAATTTAATAATCCCAGGAGTAGGGGTTTTGGTATCGATCAGCATGAGTGGGACCAATTTATGGTCAGTTATTAAATGTGTAAAAAAAAAAATGAAACTGTTTAACTTCTTCATAAACTACTATTCCAATTCCTTTCAAATTTGGTATGAAGCATCTTTGGGACAGGGAGAACATAAATTGTAAATTTCAGGACTTCTGCATCCCTGGGGCTATAGGGGTGGGGCAATAACTACCTTAAATCAACCAATTTTCGAAAATCTTGTCTACATGCAACTGCATATTTTTAACGAAAACTAAAATCGATGCATAGCGATATAGAACAAGAAGATATATGTAGTGTAATTGATATCTTCTTAATGCTATTGATACAAAAATGAAACTAAATGGATATTTAAAACGAGTAGGTAGTCTTTTATTAAAATTGTAAATTAATTTCTAGAAGGTAGGGGTTTGGTTTCAGGGTGGAGCCAAAATTATTATTGTGATTATATTGTCTTTATCATTTACAGGACTTCTTTAAGTTTACTGATACAGTATAAAAACTAAATGCATATTTAGGAAAAGCAGAAAAGGATGTACAAAAATGGTGAATTTTGTAAACCCAGGGTGGGTCCAAATTAGTGATGTTGTTTGATGACAATACATTATGTAAAGCCTTTCATCAGTGTATGCACTTTTGAGGGCATTGTTGTTATAAGAACACATCTTGTTTTATACTGTTACCGAATATTAGAATTTAGCCTATTATTACCAGAATATTCAGAACAGGAAATTTTTTCTAGATTTTTATAGCCCTTGGGACTAATGATACTTTTAAGTAATACTCAGGTGACTGATAAGGCCTGTGGGCCTCTTGTTTGAAAAATACTTATTAAGAACATGCATTTAACTGATCTTTAATTACTCTATACAACATCTCAAATGTGCATATTTACTGTCATTTTCATAGAAATGGTCAAAAATGGCCATTAATGATAATTATCCTAAAACTGTAATTTAGCTTCAAATATTAAGAACCACATGTGTTGACCATGATCAAATTATGATACTGTATTGTGTTTGGTTTTTTTGTCCCCCGCCGCAACGCAGAAGGGGACATAGAAATACTGGTGTCTGTCCGTCTGTCCCACTTCACTTTGTGGACGCAACTCCTCAGAAACTGCTTCACGGATTTTGTTCATATTTTGTAGGATTAATTGTTAGTCACTGTGTAGTTTATCATATTACTCCGCCATTTTGATTCGACAATTTTTACAGGAGTTATGGGACTTTGTTGAATTTGTACTTGCTACAGTCCCTGAAATGTTCTTCTTTCCCACTTGAACGGTGAACGCATGGCGAGCGAACGGTGAACGAATGCAGAGCGAACGGTGAACGAACGCAGAGCGTTAATATACTGAACTACCCATAGAATGTTTAAAGGCTAATGCAGAAAAGTACCAGATAAACAATTACATCTTTGCTTAAGGACAAATGTTACAAAAGTTTCAAATTTGGCAAGAGTAGTAAATATCAGTTTATTGACATTGTCTTTCATAAATATAGGCATAAAAATAGCCATCTCAGTTTGACATTCTGACTCGTACATGCGGTACAATGTACATTATGTAGCATCGTTTGTTTGTTTTTATTTTTCGAAGTTGTGGGGGGGTTGGTGGGGGGGGGGGGGGGGGGGGTTGGTTGACCTGTTTAAAACTCTTGTCAAGCAATGCAAAATAATTATAACAATTTGTGCCTGAACTTGTAAATGCTAAATCGTGAACACAGGGGAAGAGGTTTTCATTAACCTGAAACTGCTTATTTTTTGTACTTGGGTTAAATTCATAACAACAAGCTCTTTATAATATTCGTCTCTCATTTAGAATTGTTTTTAGCAAAAGCTCAAATGAACCTAATTCGGCATTCACAGTGGATAATCCTGACATTTTGTACTTCAAAATTAAATTTCTGATACAGTAAGAAAGTATCCTTCCACTCTTAAGCACACGTTCAATTTTCATTTTCGCCTTGCTTATAAATACTGAAGATTGGTCCTTTCACTTTGGTGTTCCGAATGACAATAAAAAGACTGAACGATGAACGAACGGTGAGCGCACGCTGAACGCTTTGTGAACGGTGAGCGCACGCTGAACGCAAAACTGTGAACAGAGAGCACACGGTGAACACACGCTGAACGAACGGTGAGCAAACGGTGATCGAACAAAAACATGGTAAAGTAGAACGTTTCAGGGACTGTACACTATAGGAACACTTTGTGGACGCAATTCCTCAGAAACCGCTCAATGGATTATGTTCATATTTTATGGGATTGTTAGTCACCATGTGTAGTTGATCATACTCTGCCACCATTTTGATTTGACAAATTTTACAGGAGTTATGGGACTTTGTTGAATTTGTACATGCTACACTATAGGAACACTTTGTGGACGCAACTCCTCAGAAATTCCATAATATTAATTTATCAATTTGCATTAAATTATAAGAAACTGCAACGGGGTTGTCGTTTATAATGCAAATCCCACACTATGCATCAAATATCCTCCTTCAAAAAAAAATATTCAAGATCGATTTTGGATATCTCCAACCCCCGGATAATTCGAAGTTTTCTCGAAGTCCCTCGGACTTCGAGATAGAGATATTTCACTGTATATCCCATCAACATCAAACTAAATAAATCACATCAATATATCCCATCAACATCAATAAATACATCCCATTAATATCAGCCATCAACATCAAACTAAATACTTCACATTAATATCAGCCATCAACATCAAACTTAATACTTCACATTAATATAAGCCATCAACATCAAACTAAATACTTCACATTAATATCAGCCATCAACATCAAACTAAATACATCACATTAATATAAGCCATCAATATCAAACTAAATACATCACATTAATATAAGCCATCAACATCAAACTAAATACATCACATTAATATAAGCCATCAACATCAAACTAAATACGTCACATTAATATCAGCCATCAACATCAAACTAAATACATCACATTAATATCAGCCATCAACATCAAACTAAATATGAGGATTGACCAGAATGTTCTTGGAGACATCATGTATTTTTCTCTTTATAATAATTATTGTGCCAATTGTGTGAAATAATATTTTGGTGTAGACCATGATAATGTAAATATCATAAAAGTCAGAGCAATACACAATAGTTTAAGTGCATTATCCGCATAGATAGTTTATAAATACAAGCCGCATGTCCCAGCCCAACGTAAAGCCAGATTGACATTTCTACAATGTTGCGTTCATGAGTATCCTTTATTTTTCAACATAGTCACCTAGCTGCACACACTTCTCTCATGTTCTTAGCCAGGAGTCGAATATACTAACTAAAATACCATTTACTGTCATTTGTGAGGATATTGAAACCAAAGCTTTGCCAATATCATTTCACAAATAGATTTATTCTCCCAAAAAGCTATATATGATAATGATCAATAAATTTTAAAATTCAAGTGAAATTTTCAAGATTTTTTTTTCTAACTTCAATCCTTGTGTGATTTTGGATTCCTCACATTTTAGCATTAATTATAAGGACATTGGCATGGAGTTTGACAATGTTTGGGAGTGTTGGTGGAGCTAGGTGGTAATAATTGGGTGGGGAGAGAGACATATATACATGTATATATGCTTTTTGCATTAATCCCCCACCCTCCACTACCCACTAAATATACATGTACTTATGAAAAGTGATTCAGATGTTAGCCAGTGTGAATTCATGTAATTGAGATTTAATGTTGCTATGCCCTTGTTGAACAGTGTTGCCCATGGAAGTGTACAGTTTTGAATTTCTTTTGCAGTGTTGGGAGACTTATGTGGGCCAGCAGATGTACAAACTTGTCATTTTGGACTTCCTTTTACCATTCATTTTAACATTTATCATAGAGTATCCCAGGAGGTTTGTGACACTTTATATTCATTTTATTTGTATTTCATTTGATTGAAAATGTATAAATCAACAATTTTTAGAAATTGATTTCATCCAGAATTGTATACCAAAACTTTCATGAGAAATATAAGGTGGTGGAGATGATGGGACAACAAACATTCGACCTCCCCAAAGCTGTATTGGACCTGGTGTACACACAGACCCTCTGTTGGTAAGATGTACATTCGTTTTCTTTCAGTGAGGATTTGTGCAGATTTTCAGCTCACCTGATTTGTTCAAATCATGGCCCCCAGTGGTAGGATGAGGCCACAATAGGAGTCAAAGTTTTACATCTAGATATATAGGACAAATGAGCTTTTCTGATCAAAATTTGTCTAGCTTTTCACATTTTCATCTTCTCCAGAACCATGAGACCAGTTTCAATGAAGGGGTCATGCCCCTTCAAAAGGGAGATAATTAAGAAAAGGCAAAAATAGGTTGAGGTTGTTTAAAAAATTTTCTCAACCACTGGACCAGAAAAGTTGAAATTACATGAAAGCTTCCCTACATAGTGTAGATTCAAATTTGTTCAAATCATGGCCCCCAGTGGTAGGATGAGGCCACAATAGGAGTCAAATTTTTACATGTAGATATATAGGACAAATCTTTTTAGAGAAGAGGGGCATATTGGTTCGCACCTGTCGGTCGATCGGTAGACCACATGTTGTCCGCTCAATATCTTGAGAACCATTCACTTGATCGTAATGATATTTCATATATGGGTTGGTTATGAGAAGAAGAGGACCCCTATTGTTTTTCAGG
>NC_079167.1:50286139-50433639 GCF_947568905.1 Ostrea edulis
GATAGGGCTATTTTTCTGCCCCCTTATTCCTATGATGTCATTTGCGAAGTGCCTCATCTTTTTTTATGTAAAAAAGGTAGGTTCAAGTTTTTTTTTTTTTAGAAAATCTGAATTTTTGATATCTTCCTATTTCCAGTTTATGTAATACATAGCTCACAAATTAACCAGGGGACTCATAAGTCCTTAGAAAATCTCTTCCAGGATTTCCTTGGTGGGAATCACACTAGTAATATTCAATGTAAACATGAAAAGCAGTTAATTAATTTTCCTTCATAAAGTCATGGTAGTCTGTCATGTGATATTTATACACAGGTGAATCGGTGCTGTTCTAATATTGTGCTATACTTATGTTCTATGTAGAGTGTAGACGGATATAATTTTGTATCGGATTAGAATTTGTTATTTTCGTGTCCAAGAGAAAACAAAGAAATTAAATCCAACACAAATTTTTGATTTTAAAGAATATTTATTTTGATGTCAGAACTATATCTATGTCCCTGTTATTCATCGTCCATTTGTAAATCTATTTCGTTAGTACATGTACCATAATCATCACCATTGTATTCTTATGAGTAGATCTACATGTACCTACATTTTGTTGTGTTAAAATATGTAGTTCATCTTTTATTGATTACAAAAATACACAGGTGAAATAAAAAAGTCAAAGGTAATTAAGAATGATTACTATCAAAACAGTACAGTTCATTTTAAGATAAGAAGTATTGATATTAACAGTTAAAGCTAACCGCTCATGTAGACAGTGTGTCTAATATGCTGCTGAGACGAAACCTATCTCACTTTTAATGTCATTTTCGTAGGTCCACCTGCACTATTTTTGTTCATCCATGCCCTTCTTAGAGTGATCCAACACCTGGGCCACATACGGTGATACCACACCATGAATTTGTATTTCGCAGTAACTCTATGGTCATGTGGATGATGTTTTTCCATTCAGCTTTGGGGGGGGGGGGGGTAAATATTGTTTGGATATGGTTATTTTGCAGCAGGTTGAGGAATTTCTTTTCCTAATGTGCTCTAATGAACATCAAGCAGGGCGAGGACTCCGACCCTGTTTCTACTGGTACACCCGATTTCTTTAGGAATTGACAAAAAGTATACAATTAACATAAATGATTTAAACATCCTGCTGACTTGAGTACAACAATTTAATGACCCAAGCTTACACAGATCATGAAGCAAATTGTGCACAAAATATGACGACGTTACTGAGTGTGTGTATAACAAGCAAAGGGACGATCGGAAATCGATTTGATTCACTCGACATAATCATTGCTTTTACAATGTTATTTTCTAATCAATTTGTTTGTGGTCAAATTTCAGCAGTCATTAATGGTAATGACTGGTCAATATCATGCACGTGCAGTGATTCGGAGGTCGATCATCATGGCAGTAAACAGTGCATTTGGAGTCATTAAAGACGATTATTGTAATAAACCAGTTTTCTATTTCTTAAGACGACAAGAAATATTCTTCTTCAAGAAATCTTCTTAGTGTTTCACAAACAAATCTTGTCGGCTTTCATGGGATGGCCTGTGAGTTGCAACTTCTTGAACTTGGCAACCCGAGTCAGAAGTTTGGCATCTCTGCTGTCCTCAAAGGGCGAGAGCTTTTGTGATGGTTTCAAGCTCCAGAATTAGAGAGATATGGGTAGCTTAATTTTGAACCTTGCTGATCTGTAAATATAATTAATTAATTAATAGACAAATAATCATGCAGTGTGAATTTGACTTCGGGAGGGCTTTTATATTATAGTAAAATGATTATTTGAAAGTTTTGTTTTTTTGTTTTTAGCTCACCTGAGCTGAAAGCTCAAGTGAGCTTTTCTGATCGCCTGTTGTCCCGTCGTTTGTCTGTCCATCTGTAAACTTTACATTTTCGACATCTCCAGAATCACTGGGCTAATTATAATAAAACATGGTCAAAAGCATCCTTGGGTAAAGGGCTTTCAAGTTTCTTCAAATGAAGGGCCATGTCCCCTTCAAAGGGGAGATAATCACTAAAATGCAAAAATAGGGTTGGGTCATTTAAAATCTTCCTGTCAAGAACCACTGGGCGAGAAGAGCTGAAATTTACATGAAAGTTTCTTGACATTATGTAATTTCAAGTTTGCTAAAATCATGGCCTCTGGGGGTTGGATGGGGCCACAATAGGGGATCAAAGTTTTACATAAAGATACCTGTATATGTGGAAAATCTTTAGAAATCTTCTCAAAAACTACTGGGCCAGGAAAGTGGAAATTTGCATGAAAGCTTCCTGACATAGTGCAGATTCAAATTTGTTAAAATCATGACCCCCAGGAGCAAGTTGAGGTGACAATAGGAGATCAAAGTTTTGCATACAAATATATAAAGAAAATCTTGAGAAATCTTCTCAAGAACCACTGAGCCAGAAAAGCTGAGATTTACATGAAAGATTCCTGTCACAGTGCAGATTCAAGTTGTTCAAATCATGACCCCTGGGGTTAGGATGGGGCCACAACAGGGGATCAAAGTTTTACATAACTAGTAGATAGAAAAAAATCTTTTTAAGAATCATTGGGCTAAAGAAGTTTACATCTGCACAAAAGCTTCCTGACATAGTGCAGATTGAAGTTTGTAAAAATCATGTTCCCCGGGGGTAAGATACATAGTAGGGGATCAAAATTTTACTTACAAATATATACGGAAAATCATTTAAAATCTTATGAAAAATCACTGGCCAGAAAAGTTTACATTTATATGAAAGCTTCATGGCATATAGTGCAGATTCAATTTTGTAAAAATCATGACCCCTGGGAGTAGGTTGGGGCCACAATAGGAATCAAAGTTCTACATACGAATATATAGGAAAAATCTTCAAATATGAGCCAAGGTGACTCAGGTGAGCGATGTGGCCCATGGGCCTCTTGTTTAGATGTACTTATGAATTTTGAATATTTTACACAATCAAATGAAAGCTACCATTTGCCTCCATGAAAATGTATTACTCTATTCACAAATTATTAGAATTTTTATTTTGCATGATGAACATTGTATGGAAACTCTTTAATTAAAATGTATTATCTATTTTTTTGTAGGGAACGGTCATGAATAATTGTGCACAACCAGTACGGCCCTACAGAACATCCACATCTAATTCCCTGTTCATTGCCATTCTTTTCATCTCGTTTATCGTTTCTACTGGGCCAATGATATTTCTGATAGGAACGTAAGAATGTTATTTTGTATTTTGCATGCAGAATTTATGTAGATTGTTTTGACAGGTATTAAAAAATGTTTATGAATAGTTTATGAATTTTACTCATCAATAAAATTCATAAATTATTCATGTATAGTTCATGAAAATGCAATAAACTTAGAATTGGGCAATTCATGCTGTTGTTCAAATTATGAATATTCATGGTATGACTTTTCATGAATTATTCATGAAAATTTCTTTTTCATGAATATTTATCAACTTTCTTTTCATGAACAAATATTCATGATTCAACAATGTCCAATTTTAATATTTCATTGCATCTTCATGAATATTTCATGAACAATCCATGAATATTATTCACGAATTATTCAAGAAAATTCATTAATTATTCATGATCATCTTGCAGGGGTAAAATTATATGTATTGAGAACTTGTCTTTTCTTGGCTGAGAATTTGTCATTCGTATAAGGTAACTTCACCCTCATGTAGCATAATATTTTTAGGTCACCTGAGTCAGGTGACCTATTGCAATTGGTTTGTCGTCCATTGTCTTGGGCTGTGAGTTAACAATTGAACATTTTTAAATTCTTGATAACTATCAGTCCAATTCTTTTCAAATTTGGTATGAAGCATCTCTAGGACAAGGGGGACATCAATTGTAAATTTCAGGACTCCTGCATCCCTGGGGCCTTAAGGGTGGGGCAAATACTGCCTAAATTTGAGCAATTTTTAAAAATCTTCTTCTCAAGAACCACACCCGTGTAAGAAAAACTAAATGCATAGTGATGTAGAGCAGGAAGACCTCTACCAAAATTTTAAATTTCATGATCCCCGAGTTAGGGGTTCTGACCCCAGGGTGGGGCCAAACTTACTATATAGCGTTTATGTGTAAAACACTTAAATAACATCTCCTTTAGTGCTATTGATACTAAATTGAAACTAAATGGATATTTAGAAAGAGTATAGGTAGTCCTTTACGAAAATTTTAATTTTGATGATCCCAGGGGTAGGGGTTGTGGTATCAGGGTTAGGTCAAAGTGGTCAGTTTGTGAAGAATAGAAATTTTTAATGTCTTCTTGATAACTATCATTCCAATTCTTTTCAAATTTGGTATGAGGCATCTGGAACAAGGGGGACATAAATTGAAAATTGCAGGATTCCTGCACCCTTGGGGCCTTAGGGGTGGGGCAAAAACTTCCCAAAATTGACCAATTTTCAAAAATCATCTTCTCTACAACTGCACATGTTTAAGAAAAACTAAATGCATAATGATGTAGAGCAGGAAGGCCTCTACCAAAATTGTAAATTTCATGATCTCTGGGGTAGGAGTTCTGATCCCAGGATGGGGTGAAACATACTATATTGTGTTTATGTGTAAACTCTTAAATAACATCTTTAGTGTTATTGATACTAAATTGAAACTAAACGGATATCTAGAAAGAGCAGGTAGTCTAGACTACCAAAATTATAAATTTGATGATCACTGGGGTAGGGGTTCTGACCCCAGGGTGGGGCCAAACTTAGTATATGATATTTATGTGTGAATTTACGATACTTTATAAAATCTAAATGCATACAAGGAATAGCAGAAAAGGATGTACAAAAAATGGTAAATTTCACAAAGCAATGCAAGGTTTTGATTTTAGGCTGAGCAGACTTTTTCAAATTACCAATTCTGTAATTTATATATTTTACACTACACTTTTATGTATGTAGTTTGGTAAAACAATACCCTTCATAGAGATTTTGATGTATCACAATTTCACAAAGCATATAGGAATACTATTACTTATTCCAACATGCATGTGAGATGGCATAAAGGCTACTTATGACCAGACAGTGTGTCATAAATATGGACTAAGGTAATTTTTGCCAAGTTTAAAGTCTCTGGTGAAAAAAGCTCAAATTATATTTGTCCCAGGCCATAACTTTGTAATGGAGAGACATTAGAGGCTCATGTTTTGCTCAAAGCTTTCTGAAGACAATTTGGTGAATCAGACCTCAAGGTTATCAATGAAAATGTTCAAAAACTTTGTTCAGGCCACATTTCTTTTTGTGAAGAAACGTTTCAAGCAAATCATCAAAAAAGAAGAAAGAGAATGGTAACATCCTTCCTCATAGTTTAAAAGATACACTTGTTGCACCAATGTACGTCACTAATTTGTTTTCATTGTACTATATCTAGGTAACATCAAGGCCCATGGGCCTCTTGTTGATATTTCTAAGAGTTGATTCTAAAAAATGAACTACTCATAATGCTTAGAAATAATTGAAAATTTGTAACATGGAAAGAATTTCATTCTGCATTGATGAATTTGAACAGGATTTCACCTTCACAAAGTTGTGGGCCTTTCAGAGTGTACAGCGGAGATAACTTTGTGTTTTTCAACACAATTGGGAACCTAGTTGACTCATTCCCATCTGATGCACAAACTCTCTTCCACTTTCTGGGCACCGTGGCCTTTAGTATCCCAGCTATCATTATCATGTGGTAAGTTATTTCCAATACTAGTACATGTACATACAATGTATGTATTATACTTTTGGATGCGATAATATCAATTCTAAAAAAGTTTGTTTGATTTTAACTAGTGTCTGATAGCAGGGACACTTACTGTAGAAGCAGAAATATCAAATCAAATTTTAAACTGAGGATAGGCAGGACAGTGGCATCCCATGAAAAAATTATTTGTCAATGAGTTTTCCTCATACTTGATAAAATTGTAGTAAAGAGGACCCTCAATACAAATATATTCATTCTATTGTGAAAAGTAAAGATGATGGTAACCATTGTTGTATGATTTTTATAAAGCGCACAGATGATCTAAATGGAGTTCCCTTCTTAAAGCGTACAGATGATCTGAATTAATGTTACACAGTGCATGTATTTAAATGGAGTTCCCTTCTTAAAGTGCACAGATGATTTGAATTAATGTTACATATACAATGTAGTATTTAAATGGAGTTCCCTTCTTAAAGTGCACAGATGATTTGAATTAATGTTACATAGTATTTAAATGGAAACATTCCAGAATTCGATCCAGATTGATACATAGAAAGAAAAATATTGAGATAAAAGATCAAAAAAGTTTTCTTGGACCTCACCGATTTTAGTGGGTCTGAACCACCAATGCCAAACAAATATATAAGTTTTATTTTTGGCCCAAAAAATAATCTAGGAAGATGGTGTATATTAATTTCTAAAGGTGGAAAATACAGCTTTATAGTTTTATGTGCTTAAATTAAACTGTAGTAACCATTTTCATTTAGTGCTTTGAGGTCATAATCAAGATTTTGCTCCACAAGATAAATGTTATCTGAACATTATTGCAATGAATTATCATCAGCATGAAGTCTGCAGACTGATCTCATATTTTCAGCAACATCATTTACAAAAAGCAGAAATAATAATGGGCTAAGGAGAGAACCTTGAGGAACTCCAGCATTTATATATCCAACAGAAGAAAATTTGTCTTTATAAATAATCTTTTGTGACCTAGCTGTTGCTTAAATACATTGGAAAATAGGTCCTGAAATTCCATACATTTTTATACCCCCCGCAACAAGTTGTGGGGGGGGGTATACTGGAATCAGGTTGTCCGTCTGTCTGTCCGTCCGTCCGTCCGTCCGTCTGTAGACGCAATGGTTTCCGGACTCTAAAGCATTATCCTTTCCACCTACCGTCACCATATCATATATATGGACTACCCATGGGATGAAGATGTTCCCTATCGATTTTGGGGTCAAAAGGTCAAAGGTCAAGCGCACTGGACATCGAAGTAGCAATATGGTTTCCGGGCTCTAAAGCGTTATCCTTTCCACCTACAGTCATCATATCATACATATGGACTACCCATGGGATGAAGATGTTCCCTATTGATTTTGGGGTCAAAAGGTCAAAGGTCACGCGCACTGGATATCGAAGTAGCAATATGGTTTCCAGGCTCTAAAGCGTTATCCTTTCCACCTACAGTCACCATATCTTACATATGGACTACCCATGGGATGAAGATGTTCCCTATCGATTTTGGGGTCAAAAGGTCAAAGGTCACGCGCACTGGACATCGAAGTAGCAATATGGTTCGGTTTGTCATGCCATTTGTTTTTTACACTCAGAAAAGAGGTAGTTTATACCTATTACCAACACCCTTTGGGAGATTGGGGTAAGCGGGGGGTATTCTTAGTGAGCATTGCTCACAGTACCTCTTGTTAGTTTTTGAATAAGACCTCTATGTCACATTCAGTCAATTGCCTTTGACAGATAACAACTAGAACTGTCCTAATGGGACTAATACCCCCCACGGGGCATATAAGATGATGGGAAATATTTAATGCAAGCACATTGGATATTTTCACATTATCTACAGGGCAATCAATGTGAATGCAGAAGTGTATATTCTACAGTACAGCAGTACATGAAATATTAAAAATGTCCGTAACTTCCATAACTGTTAAAATATTTCAATGAAAATAGAAGATGCACAACTACATTATATGTATAAGATGAGAATAAAGTTTGAATCAAATCTGTTCAACGGTATTAGAATTAAACTCAGGATAAAGTGCGCAACCCCCAAAATGAAAAGAAAATGTGCGTAACTTCTATAACTGTTAAAATATTTCAATGAAAATAGGAGATGCACAACTACATAATATATAGAAGATGTGCATAAAGTTTGAATGAAATATGTCTAGCGGTATTAGAAATAAACTTCGGACAAATTGCGTCTACGGACAAATGGACGGACGGACAAAGTGATTCCAGTATACCCCCCAAACTTAGTTTGCGGGGGGTAAGAAGGGAGATTAATTCATTTAAATACTATGTAACATTAATTCAAATCATCTGTGTGTGTTAAGAAGGAAACAATTTTCATTCAAAGCATTTCTATGACCTGCAGAGCATGCACACAATGATAAACGAACAACATGACAGACATGCTGAAAGTAAAGCAGAGTTTGGTTGTTTAATTCTCTGCTGAAATACATGTATGTTGCTCTATGGGAAAAGTGTTGTGCAAACCACCGGCAATTATATAGCTTGGGTTCGAGTTTACTATTAAAGTACTCTTTAATAGTAAATTTAAGTTTACCATATGATGTTCTTGCAGATTCATTAGACAAAACATTGGGTGCAAATTCCACTAATGAAATAAGAAAAAGTTGATAAATGTTTGTGCTAAAATTGAATTGACATATATTCCATTTAGATCCACTCTAAACTATGAATTGAATTTAAATTGCATACACTTTTGATAATTCACTTATTATGTGACTTTCAAAATTACTTTCTTCAAGTTTAAGTACATGCAGACCCAACTTCATCAACACGCAAGAAGCATTCAAAGGCCACAATTACATGTAGTAAATATTTGTTGGCTTGGTGTTGCCAACCCACATTTAAGTATCACAAAAATAGGACAGATTTTCTTAGTTGTGTTATAAATAATTGAAACTTTAGATGTTTAGTTTTCATGTTTTTAAAAATACATTTTTTTTTCAAGAATATTTTCCACAGAAACTTCATTTTAAAAGGTAACAATTTAAAAAGATTTATATGACATTACTAAAAGTGAAAGAGTCCTTTTCTTCTGGTAAAATTTGAATTTTTCTGTTTTCAAAATAAAATTTGCAATAAAAAAATAAAGCAAAGAAAACAACACACGTTTATTAATTTCTTTTAACCTGAAGTTTTGTTTAGGGTCAATTTGTTTTGTAATGTTCTTCCATATGTACCCCAAAAAAATTTCCTACCTACCAACCCAACAGTTTCAAGTGTAGGTCAACAGTGACAACCCAACAATTATTTAATTGAGGCCTTAGTGAATGTACATTTTCAGGATGGTCAGGTCATATTGACAACATCGTAAAGAAAGCATCCAAAAACTTGGTTTACTTAAAAAGCTTAAATTTACTGTATCGAGCGATATTTTATCTCAGAAGTTTATATCCTTTGTAAGACCACAACTAGAATTTGAAGTTTAAGTTTTGTCTGAATGCTCAAAGTCCAATATTGAAAAATTAGAAAGGTTCAGTATATGCAGCAAGAATACCCACAAGTGTTTGAATTTCAATAATAACTATAGCTTCCAGAAATTCACTATATTGGAAACAGAATGGGAACTTTTGGAATTATGAAGAACCTGCTCTAAAGGTGAAAGTTCAGGTGAGCTTTTCTGATCACCATTTGTCTGTCCGTTCATCAGTCTGTAAACTTTTTCACATTTTCATCTTGTTCTCCGGAACCGCTGGACCAATTTCGATCAAACTTTGTACAAATCCTCCTTGGGTAAGGGGGATTCAAGTTTGTTCAGATTAAGGGCCATGTTGTCCCCTTTAAACTGGGTGATAATCACAAAAAGGCAAAAATGGGGGGGGGGGGGGGGTCATTTCAAGATCTTCTCAAGAACCACTGGGCCAGAAAAGAAAATTTTACATTTACATGAAAGCTTCCTGAAATAGTGCAGATTCAAGTTTGTTAAAAATCATGTCTCTCTCCCCCCCCCCTCCCCCCCCCCCCCCCCCCCCAGGGATGGTGGGGCCACAATAGGGGATCAAATTTTTTCATGGGAATATATAGGGAAAATTTTCTTCTCAAGAACCATTTGACCAAAAAAGTTCAAATTTACATGAAAGCTTTTTGACATAGTGCAGATTCAAGTTTGTTAAAATGATGACCCTGGGGTAGGATGGGACCACAACAGGGGATCAAAGTTTTATATGCTGATATATATGTATGTATGTACATACACATATATGAAAAAATCTTTTAAAATATCTCTTGAACTATCTAAACTTGGGCTTTCATATTTTGTATATAATATATATACATTCTTTATGGCAAGACCCTTCATGTCATGCAATGGTGTGTGACTTTAACAGATTTGTGCAGATTCAAGTTTGTCAAGTTAGACCTACTTTTAATAAGAATCTTACCTATTCAGTGTCCTGAAGAGGGAGATCTTTCATATTTGGTATATAAATTTCTTGTGGCTAGACCTTTTATTTGATATCATGTCATTTGACCTTGTAACCTTGAACTTGGAGTTTGACCTACTTTTAAGAAAACCTATTAACCTATTAAGTATATCCGAAACTATTTTAGGTAGGGAATTCATATTTTGTAAATAGATTCTTTATTTGCAAAACCTCGTGACATAATGGTGTTTGATCTTTTGACATTGGAGTATAACCTACTTTTAAAAAGACAATATGACCGTCAGTGTATTCAGTATGTCCTGAACTATTTAAGATAGAGCCAGTTCATCTTCTGTTTGTAGATTTCTTATTGCAAAGTCTTTCATATCTATGAACTTGTGACCTTGGTGTTATCCAGAACAAGATCATGTTAGTCATATTGGTGTTGAGGCATCTGTGTTATGTGAATTCATTTTCAGTTATGTTGTGATCATTTAAGCCTAGGTTGGGGCCACAATATGGAATCAAACTTTTTCATAGGAATAAAGATTGATAAAAATTCTTTTTAAAAATCACAATAGCTGAATAATGGTAGGGGCAAGGTCACGGTGACAAATCATGTGATTTTGAATGATCAATTACACTGTAGAATAGCGACAAAAGTCAACACAAGGAAAATTCAAAAGAGACAAACAAAATGCGATAGAAGCAGAGAACACTGACACAGTTTTTTGGCGGTCAGAAAGTTTTAGACTGAAAATTAAAAACTGTCATTGTTCTCTGCTTCTATCGCACATATAGAACTACCACTTTAGTATAGATAGTATAGATTTGTTCCTGAGAGAATTCTTCAAATGTTGATAAAAGAGTTATTTGACATTTCATTATTAATAAAGGTGTTACTTGCTCATTTGAATTTTTCCTTATATTGACTTTCGTTGCCAGTTTTCCGTGTAATTAAAAATGTCAAAGCCACATGATTTGCCACCATGAAGGTGAGCAATGTGGCCCATGGGCCTCTTGTTTAACTAATACTCAGGGGACTGATAAGACCGGTTGGCCTCTTGTTTATGGATGTTATCAATTTAATAGGCCTTTCAAAAATCAGCTGCAAGTAACTCATTAATTTTTATGCCCCCCTTCAAAGAAGAGGGGCATATTGGTTTGCACCTGTCGGTCGGTATACCACATGTTGTCCGCTCAATATCTTGAGAACTATTCACTTGATCGTAATGATATTTCATATGTGGGTTGGTTATGAAAAGAAGAGGACCCCTATTGTTTTTCAGGTCAAAAGGTTAAAGGTCAAGGGTCAATCTACTCTGGACATAGGAATATACTGTCTGTTCAATATCTTAAGAACCCTTTGCTTGACAGACATCAAACTTGGTACACGGGTACATCATCAGGAGAAAATGACATCTATTGATTTTGAGGTCACATAGTCAAAGGTCAAGGGTCAAACTGAACATAGGAATATACTGTCCGCTCAATTTCTTGAGAACCCTTTGCTTGATAGACATCAAACTTGTTACACTAGTACATCTTCAGGAGAAGACGACCCCTATTGATTTTCAGATCACATGTCAAAGGTTAAGGGTCAAACTGGACATTGGAATATACTGTCTGCTCAATATCTTGAGAACCCTTTGCTTGACAGACATTAAACTTGGTACATTGGTACATCATCAGGAGAAGATGACATCTATTGATTTTGAGGTCACATAGTCAAAGGTCAAGGGTCGAACTGGACATAGGAATATACTGTCCGCTCAATATCTTGAGAACCCTTTGTTTGCTTGACAGACATCAAACTTGGTACACTGGTACATCTTCAGGAGTTGATGACCCCTATTGATTTTTAGGTCACATGGTCAATCCACTCTTGACATAGGAAGATAATGTCTGCTCAATATTTTGAATTGATGATACTACTCTCAATTAAATGATGTGTGTGTATAACCCTTTTCAATTTTGCACCATGAGGGGCATATGTGTTTTACAAACATCTCTTGTTTTTTTCCAGTTTGATAATGTATTATTTCTGTGTGCAAGCCACTGGATACAAGAGGAAAGCCAAACTTTTGAGAGAAGAACTTAAATTTGTAAGTGTTTACTTAGTCTAGTGTAATATTGGTTTAATGTAGTTTTGTTGAAAAAGTTTGCAGATTTGGATCTTTTGAATTATAAATTTAGTGTGCATGATGCAAATATATTGTAGGTGGCCAAGGACAAAAAATATCTTCTGGACATTCTCAATGAGGAATTGTAATTGGAACAATGAGTGAATGATATGATTTTTAGATAAAATTTTATTATTTTTTGAGAGTGAGGTTTATACAGTCTGTTAAGGGAACTTAATATGTTGTTGTTTTTTGCTTGTTATAGCCTTGCATTGAAAATGTGGAAGCCTTTATAGGAATCACATTGTCTTGTCATTCTTCTGCCTATCATCACTTTCACTGTAACATGATATCTTAAAAGGTTAAGGTCACAACAGAACTTGACGAAATGCTTTCTTTGTGACACAATGGTCTGCCCTAATCTCATGACCCCAAAATCTATAGGTAACTTCCTTTACTCATTATAGTTTTGTATAAAATGTGACAGCTTTTTATTGAAAACTGGACAAGGTATAAATCAAGTTACAAAAAATAAATTGAATAATAAGCAGACAAGCACTCAGACATCCCTAATCTATAGGGATCTTATTATAATAAACAACTACCTTTCTGAAGACAAGATATTGTGTCAGTATGAAAGTATATCAGATTTAGATTGGAGGTCTTCTATGACCTTGACATGTGACCACAAAATTGGTAGGTGTCTTTCTTTCATCAACTACCTTTGTATAGAATATGTAAAGTCCATGTTGAAAACTTTTTAACTTTCCCTCTAAGTTTTGTACACTTAGAGCTTTCATATTTTATACAAAGGTAGTTGATTCTGCAGTTAAACGTGGAAATGCAGATTTTGGAGAGAAAAATCTAATCATTCAATTCCTTTCTGTCATTAAAACATTGATGATCAATTCTCTATCTGTGTCATATAGTATTAGTTTTTATTTATGATTATAAATTTAATAGCTGACAAAATTTGAAGTAATAATCTTAATGCCAATTTTGGTTTATGAATTAATTTACATCTGTATGTTAAATATGCAATATACTTTAATTACTATATTCATACATTGTAAAATTTTGAACAGCAAGCACATGTCATATTTAGTAAAAGAGCTTTGAATATTTTAATAAAACTGGCTGACTATGATAATTGTTCTGACATTTATTTAGGATATGATAGTAATTTCTACTCATTTTATTTGATATGAAGTATTTTAAGTTGGGGCAGTTTACACATTATGAATTAATGGCAAAGCGGTTTATAAAAAAGCATAAACTGTACCTACTTACTTTATAATGTATGAAATGAGAAGAAATTATCATCATTCCGTATGATTTAATTGAGTAAAATGCATTTGATGAATGATTGTAAAGAAAATATGGATTTTATGATATGTGGAGCAATATTTCCATAGCAACAAAATGGAAATGGAGGATCCAAACTTATTATGACATAATTCCTTGGATGTTATATGGTCGTGTGACTTAACGACAACTCTTACGTTTATTCAATATACAGAAACTGAGAATGTTGATAAAATGAAATGAACCTATCAAATTCACAAGTGAAATTTAATTATTTATAATTGGAATGAATGCATGGTCTTTTAACAATAAAACTTTTGACATATATGTATGTGTTATTTTTTGTTTCTGGACATATATGTATGTGTTACTTTTTGTTTCTGCTCATTCTTAAACAGTGCAAATGATTGGTGTAAATGGAAGACTGAATCTGAACTAAAAGTAGTAGTCTGGTTATTCAACATTAAATAAATGTGTATCATGTTCATAACCACTTAGCTGTGTCACAAAGCAGTAGCTGTCATGAAAAATGTGTAATATGATCTGTCTATTAATAGAAAAGGACTACTGTACAATGTTATTAACAGAAGATAGGCATGAGTTCAAACTCTCAACACAATGCACTCTTTAAGATAATTGTGTGAATCAGAGTGTGAACTGAAATCCTATTTGAATACAGTCCCTTATACAGCAGAAAAGGGCGGTCTATAAGCTATCAAATTTGAATATGAACAGAAAATCAATGATCGAGCTGCAGTGCTTTAAAGTTTCCTTTATTTACTAGTTCAGATTAAAGGGAAACACCCTTTGGCACATAATTTTGATCAGGGTCCATAAATGTTTGCTAGATTACAGGTACCCATGTGGAGTTTATAGTAGCTAGTGTACATAATATACACACAACAAGGACATTAAGCTAAAATACAGGTAAGTTGTCTTCCTGAAAGTACATGTAATTATTGATGCATGAACTATGATGCTCTTGGTTTTGTGGCACAATGGTTGTTTTTACACAAAATAAATCCTGACCTGCAAGGTGAAATTCTTCACATGAAATAGGCATTTTGTTTGATTGTCCCCTATTTGTACAGTGACAAATTTGAATTGGGGAGAATATATTTATATGATAATTTCTTAAAATATTTGCTGTGTCTCAATCTCTATAAAATGTGTTACAGTCCGTTTTACCATTAGATTTTGAACAAAGTAATTTAAACAATATAGTTATTATGTAAAGAATTAAGTCTATCGATTCACAAGGTAAATACAACCCAAGTGACAATTAAACTGACTACACATTTCATGTGCATTACGTTTTTCAGTGGATAAAAATGTTATGTCATTCTAGGGTAGATTTTGAAATCCATTCTTCAAGTACTAGTACTCTATAGGCTATTTTTATAATTTGTGACAGCTGGCATGCAGCATACAGTCATTCTCATGTGCGTCTACAATTTTGTATTAATTGTTATTACCACAATTTTTTTTAACATGAAAGATTTGATTTAATTAAGATATGGTTGCTTTATTGCTTACCATGATTAAGTGAATTTCTTATTCAATCATCATAGAATATTTACAAATGTCCATTGTTTTTACTTGGGATAATCTTTCTGAATCGTAATGATAGCCATTTCCTCATGAATGCGGTTCAGTTTTTAATAATGGGAATTCCTATAGAAATCAAAAAGGTAGAATATAAATATAGAATTAAATTTCGATTTTGAAGGTACATGAGGGTATGAACTGCAACGCTTCGTTCATGCTGGCATGATACTTAATTCCTGAAGTGTTATTCTGGAATTGTGCATTAGTAACATTCAGTTGTGGATTGAGCAACGTGCCAAACCGAATTGATTCAAAATGTGTTTTTTTGTGAAGGCTGTAACAGTAGAAGAAAAACAGAAGGTCCAATTCTGATTTTTCCACATCAATATAATTTCAAATTATAATCACCAATTTCATTGAATATTGTATTCATGTGTTTACATTCATGAATATTAAATCCAAACTTTGAATTAAAACATCTCTTTTTAAAGAAAATTTCAAAATCCAACTTTGTGCTGCAGTAATTGTAAATATAATCATATTATTCGGATTTGTCTTAAAATCATTGCAGTTTTATAAAAGGTTTAAGATATTTGAAGTGTTTTAGAATATGATACAAATGCTGTACAGATAAAATATGAAAGGATCGAAATCTAGATAATGGGGGGTTGACACTGTCTTATGTTACTGTTTTCAATGTCCATCAACATTTGCAATTGACCATCCACAGATTTAAGATAGGTATATATGCATGGTTGCGACAGTATATTTTGGCCTAAAAATATCCAAATGATGAGAGCAATGTCAAATTCCTATTTCAAAAGTTGAGCAAAAAGATATTCATACAGTACAATGATTTTAAGAAGTGTATCACAAATACTGTAAAAGTGTTTATTTACGCTGGGGTTATAAGTATGTGTTTTTCTACATCCAACATTACGGGGGGATACGTGGTAACTGAATATAATATATAGTATATCAAATAGTTATATCAATACAAGTGGGGGAAATTTACACACTTCATTAAATGACCGCGTAATTAGTGTAAATTTCCCCTACGTGTAAATAACCACTTTTACAGTATATCAATCTGGCATTGTACTCCATCCTCTTATATATACATGTATACTAAACTGATTCATGAGATTGACTGTATATACCAATGTAGTGTAACTGTGTAATGGAAAGGAACATCACAAGCTGGCTGCCATTGTCATGTGCCCACTCCATCACTGATTTTGGGAGTGAACATATTATTGACCTAGTGATTACTGAGAAGAGATTGGTAGAACATTATGTCACTGTGAAATACAGTAATGTGGGGTATGATTGTGGATTTTTTGGACAGCATACAATTGCAAAGCTGTAAGATATTTATTTGGGCCTGCTTTAACTTTTTTTCATACTTGCTGCATATGTTTTTGTTAATGTTATCATGCACTATAGCTTTCTTTGTTGTGCTTTCACATCCTTTGTGTTATCATTCAGTTACCCCCTCTTAGCTTCCTCTTAAAACAGGCACTTTACCTGTATAGCTTCCTTAATGAATTTAACCAATTGTTAACAGAGGTAAGGTATGATATACTGGTTATAATGCTTAAAGTTCCTATAGGTATAATCTTGCATGATTTTTCATAAGTTGATAATATGATATATACATATTATGTACATGCATGAAATTGAGAAAGAGATTATATGGAGAAAGTAGAATTGTTGAATCCATGAGTAACTGGATTTTTTTAACAGTCTGAATTTTCTTCTTCAAAGGTTAAAAATTCGAATGGATATATGATTTGCATATTCTATTCTATATTCATTATTGTTTGTTTAAATTCTATATATAGTTATGCAACACATAAATATCACTCTATTCTATATTCATTATTGTTTGTTTAAATTCTATATATAGTTATGCAACACATAAATATCACTCTATTCTATATTCATTATTGTTTGTTTAAATTCTATATATAGTTATGCAACACATAAATATCACATGATTTATAATAGAATCCAGTAGTGTAGTTATAATATGATAAAAATTAGTGTTAGCATACATGTATATCCCTTTCAAAAAATGCAATTCAGGTACACAAAACCTATGCAAACCCTTGATATAATTTTTTTTAGTATTATGATCCAAGTAAAAAGGTATATAATACGGAAGCCATTTATTACCATGTCAAATAAAAAACCATAAAAGACAAGTTTGATTTAATTTTATCTCTTCAGTATAAAACTAGTAACTTAATTGTGAGGGGGGGGGGGGGGGGTACTGGAATCAGGTTGTCCGTCCGTCTGTAGATGCAATGGTTTCCGGGTTCTAAGCGTTATCCTATCGACCTACAGTCACCAAGACAAAGATGTTCCCTATCAAATTTGCGGTCCAAAGGTCAAGTGCACTGGACATTGAAGTAGCATATAAATATACATTAATTAAATAAATGAATTCAAATTTATAACTTGTATAAGGTCAAGGCATATATCTTAATGTACTATTTGTGTTGATGGGAATTTAATATTTTAGTATCTTTGGCTGTAAAGCAAGAACGACATCTATGGTTGTACTAAAATCTGAAAATCTCTATTTATCATAATCAAACACAGCTTCTAACATGTGCTATCAATCATGATTACACCAAATAGATCTAGTGCATCATCTGGGGGGGGGGGGGGGGGGGGGGGGGATTGAACATGGTGTATATATACACATAAGTATAGTTTCATGTACCCACTCACCATGTATACAATTGATATTCATTTAATTCATATTTAAACAATGCAATTTAGTCCAAATGAAAAGACACAAACATGTGCTGAATGATAAAATTAATTGAATATTTATAGGTTATAGACTTTGTATGGGAAAATATGACGACCGAGTTTTTGGCGCGTAGACGGACCGAGCTTGCGAGGTCCGTTCGCGACAAAAAACGAGGTCGTCATATTTCCCATACAAAGTCTATAACCTTTTTATTATATACTTTCAATTTCATTTAGAAACTAACAATAATTTTATTTTTAACAATAACTATCGGTTTAACTGAGTAGAAGATGAAAAACACGAAAAATTTGAAAATTAACGGCGTAGAAATTTGATTGTGACGTAATGTTTGCGGGCCGGAATGTTTCCGGGCATATATCGTGTGATATATGCCCGCAAACTTTTAAAGAAAAAAGAAGAGATGAAATTGAAAGTATATAATAAGGGTTAATACTTTATAATTACTAAATACCGTTACACAAATCGTCATTCAAATCGTAGCATCCGTCACATTGAATCATTTACAATTCATGAAAACTTTCGGAGCGAGTCAAACTTTTCAAATAATAATCACAGTACACTGATATGGCACGCTATGTAACAACGAGACGGTCCCAGAATCGGCCTAAAAAGGTGCAGTCACCGCACGCGATTGCAAAGCGTTGCACGAATGACGACGCTATGTATAAAAAATTATTGTTACACTGTGCATACCTTCGCCATTTCTGCCACTGTATGTAACATACTCTCGTTATTACACATACCGTGTCGTATCAGTGCACTTTTATTTTTGCCAAAAAATAATAATATAATAGGACACAGCCTTCTTGTTCATGACGTCACATAACATAACGTCAAAATGGCACAACGTTATCGTGTATTGTAACCTATACTGTATTTACGTATGTATTACATAGGCGCTACCCAGCTTAATTGTTAAAAAAATATATATATCTACTATACTATAAACATATAGTATAGTAGATATATATATTTTTTAACAATTAAGATGGGGAGCGCCTATGATGTATTATATAAAAATAAAGCTTCTTACGGACATAAGATAGTCATTTTATAAAAACATATACCTTATTAAAGACCTTTGAGGGATATCTTTTAATTTGAACACGGGGCCAAATTTGGCCCCAAACGCACTGAGTCCTTTTCACATATTTTTTTTTTAACAAAGTTGGTGTAAAAGTTAGAGAAGTTCTGTCAGCAAGCACCATTTCCAAAATGGTTCATAAAATCTCGAGTTATCTTTCTTGTCATTAAAAAAATGTAAACAAAGATGGCTACGAGTAATACAAGTGGCGACCACGGATTTGAGGATTTGTGTACGTTGTATCCTGAAGAGAGAGAGCCGCTGATGTCAGCGGAAGGTAGGGCCGTTACCACAAACAGAGAATTCTATTTATATCTAGATTTTCATTGTGTTTACTGTATATATACGTACTTAACTTAAACAGTTTACAAAGTATCACAAAACAGCTGATATGTTCAATACTTCCAATAGCAGACATTTTTGAAGAATACTGTTAGTAGTAAGTTTTTACTTGATAATATGAATCTGATTTTAAAAGTATCTATATTCTAGTAATAGAATTAGTTGATGAGGTGTGAATAGCTTAATTAGATTTAATTGGTTTTACTTGTATGAATTTAAATGTATATATATATATATATTGTATGTATATATATTACATACTAAAATCCATATCATATGTCATATTGGCCCGAGTGGCCCCATGTCAGCCCAAAGGATGGATTTTGGCATGTAATATTCTATTTATCATATTCCACAATTTTTCATGCTTAAATAATATATTTCATGCAAAATACGCATGCAGCACGTACAATTGTCACAATTTCAGTCACTTTATGCAAAGCACACATATTCTAATAACTATGTTTCCTTGGTATGTCTCTAAATTATGTACTCACAATTACTTTTTCAATGTAAAGTCCAAATAAGTCTTAAATTTTGCTGTAGTTGAATTATATAATAAGAACAAAGTGTAGGGGGAAAGTTGAATTGACCAATTAAATATCCACCCCCACAAGGAAACACAGGCAATGTTTCCCCTATATGAACACCTAATTAACACAGCTGAGCTAGCCCCAAGCATTCACCGTTATCTACGTATTAGGTCCAAGCTGAAATAATTATGCATTTATACGATACCACCACTTTGAGATATCAAAAGTGAAAAACGATGAAATTTGTTTTACAGGACCCAAATTTCACTTTCAGAGATCGAGAACTTCTCGAGATCAAGAGTAAATTTGCTTAGTTATATAGAGATAAAAATTGGGACCGTGATTTCGATCTATTTGAGAGATCAAGAACTTCAAAAGATTGAAATTCAAGCCATCAAGATCGAGTCACATATATTGTATTAGAGTCCCGACTAGTTAGTAGGTTTTCCAAATTTTATCCAGAAATTTTATGTATGTGTTATAATACTCTAGGGTCCTAAGCCCTTTCTTCCCATTTCAATTATTATGAGTTGCAAATTCTCAGTAAATATATCACAAACATAGAGATGAATATGGCTTCATGCAGTTCATCTAAAAAAAAAAAAAAAACCCACAAATTAAAACCCCTGCTAGATTCAAACCCAAGATCTACAGATTAGCAGTCGAAACGATCTACAAGATCTACACATCAGCAGTCGACAAGATGTACACATCAGCAGTCGACATGTTAACTTACTGAACTTACCCAGTTTGGCAATTAGACTTAAAAGGAGTATACAAGTATTGCTAATATTTATATCTTCATTCATGTTACTTAAGGAAGTCAGTCATTATGATTGAAGATGTGTGTTAGCGGCCCCCTTCAAGACATTTTCCTGCACTCACTGGACTCAATTAGTTGGTCCCATAGACCCTTATGCTTAGTGGACCTACCCCCATTTCAGAAATTTCTGATTATATTAATTATAAGCAGAGGTACTTGAAAGTTAATCAAATCTTTAAAGACATTTAAATTTAAATTTCAGATCACAAACTTGTAAAGAAAAGGAAGCATCTTGGAGATAGTTTACCAGTTACCTTAGATCCTGACATTGCAAACAGACGTCCCAGGTCTGTTCCTCCCACGGAAGTTGTAAAGGTTCTAAAGGAGAGAGACATAAAGTATCAGTCACAGCCTGTAGATTTAAACCCAAACTACCTTCCTGTGGATGGTGAGAGTTTAAGGAGAGGCAAAGTTGAAAAGCCTCTGTTCGATGCGGATAAATTAAGGAAAGAAAAGCAGAAAAAGTTTAAATCAAAGTCTGTAGAGATGTCTGATGCCTGGTATCCAATGGGGGACGAAGGTGGGTATCAGCCCAGACCGTCAGCTAGGGAGGATCCCAGAGGAGATAGAAAACCATACCAGTCAATGCCCATGCTAAACACAGACAGGGGCTATGAGCCAGGGCCCTCACGAGGAGAGGATTCACCTAGACAGGATAGAAGAAGACAGTACCAATCAGGCCCTCACATTGACACAACCGATGATCCTTACCGGGGTTATGACAGGAGAGGTTCACCTAAAGCAGATAGAAGGCAATCTGGACATATGAGAGAGGAGGACAATGAGTATTACAGAGAGAGGGATTTATCTCGTGATGATATACACAGGAGATATGAATCTGACCGTCCAGTGGATATGGACAGAAATTATGAGCCACAGGGAGGACTGCAAGGGAATGGAAGGATGTATCAGTCTGCTCATGGTGTTGATTACAGGTAACAGCATAATTAATGTCAAACAAGGATCACAATTCTATTTTGTAGGGACAGATGGAATCTTTCAGTAGTACAAGTCTGGGATTGGGAAATTTCACCAAGGGGACAAGATCCACAGTTTAGGTTGAGGCTTTACCAAGTTCTAAAAAGCAAATCTTGTTCCAATGGTGGAATTTTTCTATTCCACTAAAGTAAATGAAGGATTGTATTTGTCACATTTTAACCACAGTTTAGTAATGCAAATTATGTGTCACTCGGGCAACTCTCTTTTATACGTGATGGCTAAAGATGATTAATTTCTGATACAAAAATCTCTGCCTGATTTTAAAGATTATTTTTCAGAATGTCACAAGCAATTATCCTAGTTATCAGATTAGATTTCCGATGTTTGGTAGCAGAAGACAACACAAAAAAAATTCACAGTACCATTTATTTCATCTGCCAATTTATATTTTATGCATCAATCTCCAGGCACACACATATATATATGTAGCAATGGGTGGATGGGTGCTGTGCCCCCCCCCCCCTCCCCCCTCAACTTTTTTTGTCATTTGATGTACATATTGCATTATTATCACATAGAAAGTTAATGTTATATTTAGCTGGTCACTTTTTAAATAACGGTGAAATTTGTAGTGGAAATGCAAGGCTGAACTGATGAATTGAACCTGTGTACTGAAGGATAAACTCCCCTCTCCCCTTACCATTTTGGGGGCTCGACAAAACTGCTTTTCTAATTAACCAACTATTTTCTTACAAATATGAAGGTAACTTTTTGTCTCCATTTGCCCCTACCCTCCCACTTTCAAAAAAACAATGCTAAGTGCCTGAACTCACTATATTTGATAGTTATGAGTGTTTGTTAGTTTCGTATCAGCGGAGCCCAAGGACTTTAGGTTTGCTTTCTGACTGTCAGTCGTGCCGTCCGTCCCTTTGTCTTTCCGGTAAATAAGTTTTCCACACTTTTTTTTTATCATACTTGAAAATATTCATTTTATATTTATGCCCCCACCCGCCCTCAAAGAAAAGGGGCATATTGCTTTATGTCGGTTGGTTGGTAGACCACACGATATCCGCTCAATATCTTGATAACCATTTATTTGATTGTAAGGATATTTCATGTGTAGATTGGTTATGGTTAGAAGAGGACCCCTATTGATTTTCAGGTTCAAGGGTCAATCTACTCTGGACATAGGAAGTACTGTCCGCTCACTATCTTCAGAACCCTTTCCTTAAGAGACATCAAACTTGATACATTGGTACATCCTAAAGAGTAGATGACCCCTATTGATTTTGAGGTCAAAGGTCAAGGGTCAAACTGAACATAGGAAGATACTGTTTTTGCAATATTTTGAGAATCCTTTGCTAGATAGACATCAAACTTGGTACACTTGAAACCCTATTGATTTTGAGGTCAAAGGTCAAGGATCAAACTGAACACAGGAATATACTGTCTGTTCAATATCTTGAGAACCCTTTACTAGACAGACATCAAACTATAGTTACATTGGTACACCCTAAGGAGTAAATGACCTCTATTAATTTTCAGGTCACATGGTCAAAGGCCAAGTGTCAATCCACTCTGGACATAGGAAGATATTGTCTACTCAATATCTTAATTGTTTTGGCACTACAATCAATTCAATGATGCATGTGTATAACCTTTTTCAATTTTACCCCATGGGGGCATAATATATTTTACAAACATTTGTTGATACATTGCTTTATCATGACAAATTACAGATCAAGTTTGAAATTTGTTCTGGCGATTCATTGATTATTTTGCTAAGTTTTGACCCTCAGTTTTCATCATTGACTTGGGGCTGGTAGAGGACATGTATTGTACTTTCAGAATGCTTGTTTAATGATAAGTTGCCCATGTTAATGTAGAAAACTGTGACAGAATCAGACACGAAATAATGATTCTGATATTCCATATTAGACAGGCAGAAAGATCATACCCAAAAATAGTTTATACTTTACATTTAAACTAAAAAAAACCCAAGGCTGTCCCTCAGAAAGCTATATCAATTTGAAGAAAATACTATATATGGAATACATAGGGAAACATCTTTAAAAATCTTCATCTCAACTATTAACAGCAGGGCCATGATTAATCATATTTAGATGTTAGTATCTCCAGGTAGTTCAAATTCAAGTTTTTAAATTCAGGGACCGTGGGGGTAGGGTGAGGCCACAATAGATCAAAGCTTTATATGGGAATATACAGGAAATTAATTGAAACTAATTTTTTTCAAGAGGAGAAAGGCCACACTAAATCAGATCCAAATGCAAAAGTTCTCAAGTTATGTGGATTCAAGGTTTTTTTTAATGCCCCCGCAACTATGGCAGGGGCCAGATTGTTTCATCCCGTATGTCCAAAACTCTTACCATGCTCATATTTTTTTGATTGAGAGTGATAGGGCTCACATTTTTCATATGCGCATTCCTGGTGACGAGACCTTATAGGGTTTGGTACCAAAGTTTTTAACCTTGTGACCTTTTAGTTGGACCTACTTTTAAGAAAACCTAACCTATTCAACACCTTTTTAACTATTAAAGTAGTACTCTCATAATTTGCATATGAATTCCTTATGGTACAGCCTTACATTTCATACATCATTGTCGACCTTGTGAGTTTGACCAAATTTCAAAACTTTATAACCAGCTTATACTCATAATTTTTTAATGTACAGACCCTGAAGCGTGCTACTACACCTCCAAAGCGTTTCGTTTTGTTCCGTGCGAACCGTTCACCGTTCCGTGCAAATCGTTTTGTGCAAGAATCATTCCGTGCATGATCAAGCCACGCCCATAGAAACGAGCAGTTTGTTCAAACCACGCTCTTAGAAACGTACAGACCATGCAAGTCATTTCGGCATGGGATGTAGGACAGCTAGGTAAACATTGTTGGAAATTTGACCAATTATTTCAAAATGTCTCTAAGACGGACTTTCAACAGTGAAAATCTGCAAATAATTGAAGAAAACAGTTGATTATAAAACCACCAACCAGATCAAAATCCGATACCATTTTCTCACCCTTGGTAGTTTCTAGATCTAGCAAGTGCAGAGACATGTATATCTCTGCCCTCGTTATCTTTTTATTTATTTATTTTTTATTTGTGTATAGGAATAATTTATTTGTCTTGTTACATTTGTATGATCAAATTTCTCTTTTTTTTTAAAACAAAAATATTTTCATTACAATCGTTTATCGGAACTGTCTGCATAATGCAAAGACCAACCTGTGTATAACTTGTATATTCTACGCAAATTCCAAGGTCCTTTTTTTTTTCCACAATAGAGATAAGTTAATCCGGGTATTTGAAATTAACATTTGTACAGAAGGTGTGAAAATAGGCAGGGGCAATTGAAATATGACAAAAGAGGTGTTTATACAGTGATTTTTAAAGGCCCATTTTGGGTCCGAATTTCGGCCCTTTCCCCTCCTAAAAATTGCCACTTTTTTCCCAATTTAGCTTGCATTTTTCCCAATAATAAAATTTGCAAGAAAAACGTATTTGAAAAAAATAAACATTCGATGTGAATTATATACATAAGACTTAACAAAGAGTTATGGAAATGATGATTTGGATAGAATAGTTGAAAATTTTAGAAGGTTAAAGAAAATTAGATGTGTAAAATCATTTTCATATGAATCATTATCTTTTCTTTCTCAACCTTTTTTTAATATCTAGAATACTGCAATAATATTGAAACTATTTGAACCAAATAATATCGAAAAAATCAAAGCGTGCAGGCCATGACACCTACCGTATCGTGCAGACCGTTCACAAAGCGTGCAAACCACGCCTACAAAGTGGTCAGCATTTCGTGCAAACCGTTCACCATTCTGTACTGATCGTTCAGCGTTTCATGCAAACAGTTCACCGTTCCGTGCTAGAATCGTTTCATACCGTTCTGTGCAAGTGGTGTAGTAGTACGCTTCAAGGTCTCTAGATTGATAGGACTCAAATTTTATCTACATTTCTTGTGATAAAACTTTTTCTGTACCAAAGTTTCTAACTTTGTAACCTTGACCTCGGAGTTAGATCTACTTTTATGAAAAAAATTACTTATTCAATATCTCCTGAGGTATAGATTTCTTATTGAAAGACCTTTTATTTGATACCATGTTAGTTTGACCTTGTGACCTTGAAGTTTGACCTACTTTATAGCAAACATATTCAATATCTCTACTATTTAAGGTAGAGCCTTCATAGTTAGGTATAGATTTGTATTGGCAATTTCATTCCATGATCTGTGACCTTGACCCTCTCCAGAATAGCAAGGTCATGTTAATCATATTGATGTTGAGGCATCCCCATGTTGTGTGAATTGAAGATTCAGTTTTGTTGTACCCTTTAGGGCTAGGTTAGGGCCACAATATAGTGTTTTAGAAATTCATGGGAATAAAGATTGGGAATTTTTTTTAGGAATCACAACAACAGAGCCAAGATGATTTAGGTGAGTGATGTGGCCCATGGGCCTCTTCTTCAAGTTGAAAGTTAAGTAATATTCAATGTAGAGAGTGCGGAAACAGAATAGTGGGAAGTAGACTAGACTTAAGTCAGGTCTTAAATTCTTAAATTAAGTCTTAAATTATTTTCATTTACAATTTTTCATTGAAAATCTTGATAACTGACACTAAACAACAGTAAACTGTGTGACTTAATTCACCATAATGTATTTGTAAACATTTTAGATCAGATTGTAATGAAAGAATGTGTCTTCAGGAAGGGGGTGGGGTGTGATTACAATATGTAATTGTGATCTCTCTCTCGATCCATCTACATATTTTAAGTATTCCACCCTCTTTTTCCATCCATAATGTCTGTATATTTATATGTTAGATAAAAAGATTGAATTACAACTTTCAGTGCATGATTAAATACACAAAAGATATTTTCTGTGTAGAAAAGACAGGGAGAATAACAATGTAAGTGGCAGGAGAGAGTATCAGCTGTCAGAGGTTTTCCCAAGCATCAACAGTGCCGATGGAAAAGGGACATTAATCCGCCATCGCAGAAAGTCAAGCAGAAAAAGTGGATTTGGAGAACCAGACTATGATGACGAGGAGGAAGTTGATGGCAAAACACTGCCCAGTCAGAAGGCCATTCAGCGAAACCGCACAAAGTCAATTAAAGTAAGCTATTGAGTTCTTTACCAGAGTTGTTGCTAAGTATTACCAGACACAAATTTGCATTGCAAAAAATTTCTTTGCCTCAATAAAACATATCAACCATTTAAGGAATGAAGCTAATTTTGACCTATGTTATACGATATATAAGAAGCGTAAATTGCACCAAGTTACATAGGTCAAAATTATCTTCATTCCTTATAATTTAATGTAAAAAGAGAAAACTACACTGTACAAGTCTTCATTTATACAAAAAAGTAAACAATCACTTAGAAATAGAAATCACTTGCACTGCACAAGGATTCACTTAGCAACAGACTGAGGGAGTGTCTATGCATAACCGTAGCATGTACTTTATTAATCAAATTTGAAAGCGCAAGGTGGTGTTTTCAACGAATCCTGATGTAGACTACATATGTAGGCCTAATGTTTACTGCGCAATGCAAGATCAACTTTTAAGATGCTCCAACAGAAAGAACTGGAGAGTTGTTTAATTTTTTAAAGAAATCTAAACCCGACATCACACAAAATACGTCATGCACCAGAAAATGCTACATGAATTGCGATTTTTTGACTTTATAAAAAGTTTTAAACTAAATTATAACTTACCATTACATATGCAGCATTGTCGCCTATTAAATCCGACAAAGTAAAATGTAAACAATTCACAGAATAATCCACATGTCATTGATTCAAATGGTGTGACGTCATCTAGTATATGTACATTTTGTAATACATGACGCATTATTTGCTTTGATAGGTGGATCAAGCAATCCCTCAAGTGAAAATATATTTTTGATAAAACAGCAAAGTTGCAAGCACTTATTATACCATTATTTTGCAAATGATATCGTTGTGTCAGAATTAGTATCCAACGAGTTTTACCGTTAATGTTTTGTGCGCTTACAAGTTTAAAAAAATGTGCGCCTTGTTTAACATCGAGAAAAAAGTCAAACAAATGTATTTTATTCTGCACGGCTTGTTCTGTTGATTTTTTCTTTCATAGAAGGCCTACAATTTAACAGTGCTACAATGAAATTTTGAAAAAAGAAGTAGTGCCGTTTTGGGTTGTCCTCATAGCAAGTTACATTATACAATATAAACTAAAAAATTTCGGTGTGCTCAGCCAATCAAACTGCGTATTACAAGAAAAATTAAATTATTGGGAGATAAATATGAGGCTATAAAATTTGCTCTTTAGTGAGTACCTAAAGCTCTTTGAAAGTAGGATATAAAAGATAAAATTATTGAAAGCTGATGTTAATTGGGACTGGTTCATATGTGATGTGCATCACATGTATATTTAAATATCAGTGATAAAATTATAGCCATATGACTCAAATTCACAGATTTTAAATGTTCTGTAGGAAAGAAAAAGGGAACTGGAGGAAGAAAAGAAGACAAACCCCAAACCAAAGTCACTGGCTGAAAAGTACAATGAACTAAAAGACAGGGGAAATATTACTGCTGGAGATGTGGCCACAATTGTCAGGTCTGTGTGTGGGTTATACTGCCAGGGTACACTCTGTCTACACAACTGTCAGGTCTGTGTGTAGTTTATACTGCCAGAGTACACTCTGTCTACACAATTGTCAGGTCTCTGTGTAACTTACACTGCCACTCAAGGTACTCTCAATCTAGAGTGTGCATACTTCATCATTCCTACATTATACACCAGCTTCAAATTCTGTGATAGTGAGTTTATGAGTAATAAATTTCATTTTTGAAAGAGCTTCACGAAAAGTATGCCGGTGTGAAGCATTGCAGTTCATACCCTCATGTATTTTCAAAATTCAATTTTTTTTTCATACTTTTTTTTCTATTTTCATTTCTGTTGGAATTCCCAGCCATTAAGTAGATGTATTATATTTATGAAGTAGCTCTGTGTTCATACATGCATTGTTATGCCCTCCTTCAAAGAAGAGAGGCATGTTGCTTTGCACATGCTGGTTGGTCGGTATGTCAGTCGGATAGTAGACCACATGTTGTCCGCTCAATATCTTGAGAACCATTCACTTAATCGTAATGATATTTCACATGTGGGTTGGTTATGAGTAGAAGAGGACCCCTATCGATTTTCAGGTCAAAAGGTCAAGTGTCAATCCACTCTAGACATAGGAAGACACTGTCTGCTCAATATCTTGTAAAGATTTCAAAGTCAAAAACATTGGAAATGTAAACATTAAGGAATAATTGTCTAGTGTTTTAATTTATGATGTTAATAAGTTGATTTATGCAAATTACCATGTGTTTCAATTGACCTTTTTCGTAAAAAAAAAAATCCAAACAAAAAAAACCCAGATAGTTATTACATATATTAACATTATTATTGATTTATATACCCCTATCATTATAAGAATGATAAGAAATAGTAATTATGCTTTCTTGTAATTTTCATTCACGGATACAAGCCCAGTCTTATGCCCCCAATGATGTGTATAATATACACCATTTTTAAAAAATATACTTTAATCTTTTGTAAATAAAACAGACGACATGCACATTTACATCTTAAATTAGTAAATTTAGTATGGAAGCAAATTATAGATTCACAAAAACGTATTAAAAATTTGTGTAATGAAGGAAAAACAATACTGAACTAGCTAGGCTGTTTCACCACCTGTTTCTGTTTATTTTTTATCACGCCTATTTCCCACCAGTTAAAGGTGTATGATCCATGAGAGACATATAGATGCAATAACTATTTCGTAGTACGTACTCTGACAGACAATGATACTGTAAAATGTAAATATATTCTGAACAATCCCTTGCTAGTGTTCATTGTTTAAAGAAAAAATAATAAATGTCATACCTTGTATTTCATTATAATTAAGACATGACGTACATTTCCTGTGTAAAACTATTGCAGGATTGATTGGTGCATTCAGACACAACAATTATTTTAAAAGAAACTGTACATGAAATTAAGGTGAAATTTTAACAATATGAAACAGTTTTTTTTTAAATTCAAAATGAAAATATTTCAATGTTTTTTCTATATACATGTGTATCAATATTTGTATTTGTTATAGGGAGTCAACTATGACACGTATGAATAAAGTGGTTGGAGGAAAAGAATCCAAGGTGATGCTTAATTATTAAGTGAACTGTGACAGTAAAAAGTATAGCATGCTGATTGCATCAAAAGTATTTTCTGTACAGTGATAAAAGATGCAAGAGTAAAAGAAAACTGCACATACCAGGAAAATATGCACACAGTCTGTAAGATTTTTACACAAAAATGCTTGATGATATTCAGGTTTGCACTAATAATGTAGAAATATGAACAAACACGAAAGGTAAAACACGCAAACGTTGAAATGAAAATCACAGAAGCATATCAAATGTGGATATTGCTGTGCACATCATTAATATATGCACTGAATATTCATCAGTATTACATATATAACGTTCTAAAAACTTAACGACCGTGCCTATTTTCCTACAATTTCATTTTACTCATTGTTTTTATACACCCCGCAACAAGTTGTGGGGGGGGGGGGGGGGGGGGGGTATACTGGAATCGGGTTGTCCGTCTGTCCGTCCGTCCGTCTGTAGACGCAATGGTTTCCGGACTCTAAAGCATTATCCTTTCCACCTACCGTCACCATATCATACATATGGACTACCCATGGGATGAAGATGTTCCCTATCGATTTTGGGGTCAAAAGGTCAAAGGTCAAGCGCACTGGACATCGAAGTAGCAGTATGGTTTCCGGGCTCTAAAGCGTTATCCTTTCCACCTACAGTCACCATATCATACATATGGACTACCCATGGGATGAAGATGTTCCCTATCGATTTTGGGGTCAAAAGGTCAAAGGTCACGCGCACTGGACATCGAAGTAGCAATATGGTTTCCGGGCTCTAAAGCATTATCCTTTCCACCTACAGTCACCATATCATACATATGGACTACCCATGGGATGAAGATGTTCCCTATTGATTTTGGGGTCAAAAGGTCAAAGGTCACGCGCACTGGACATCGAAGTAGCAATATGGTTTCCGGGCTCTAAAGCATTATCCTTTCCACCTACAGTCACCATATCATACATATGGACTACCCATGGGATGAAGATGTTCCCTATCGATTTTGGGGTCAAAAGGTCAAAGGTCATGCGCACTGGACATCGAAGTAGCAATATGGTTTCCGGGCTCTAAAGCATTATCCTTTCCACCTACCATCACCATATCATACATATGGACTACCCATGGGATGAAGATGTTCCCTATCGATTTTGGGGTCAAAAGGTCAAAGGTCAAGCACACTGGACATCGAAGTAGCAATATGGTTTCCGGGCTCTAAAGCGTTATCCTTTCCACCTACAGTCACCATATCATACATATGGACTACCCATGGGATGAAGATGTTCCCTATTGATTTTGGGGTCAAAAGATCAAAGGTCAAGCGCACTGGACATCGAAGTAGCAATATGGTTTCCGGGCTCTAAAGCATTATCCTTTCCACCTACAGTCACCATATCATACATATGGACTACCCATGGGATGAAGATGTTCCCTATTGATTTTGGGGTCAAAAGGTCAAAGGTCACGCGCACTGGACATTGAAGTAGCAATATGGTTCGGTTTGTCATGCCATTTGTTTTTTACACTCAGAAAAGAGGTAGTTTATACCCATTACCAACACCCTTTGGGAGATTGGGGTAAGCGGGGGGTATTCTTAGTGAGCATTGCTCACAGTACCTCTTGTTGTTTTTGTTCATGGCACAATCGTAAGTAAATATCACATTCCATCTGCAGAATACACGGTTTTGACACAATCAGCATGTCATAGATTTGTTTAAAAACTTTTTTTAGCTGAATGATTGTTGATGATATATCTATGTTTCCCCTCTTTCAGGGGGAGGCATTGTTTTTGTACTTTCTGTCACAAAATCTTAGGAACGCTTCTCCTCCTATATGGCTTATCGGATAGACTTGTAACTTTGTAGAATGCTTCATTGCCATTCGTAGATGTGCATATTGGTAGGATAGGAGGATCCAATTATTTTCCTAAAAGTTATATACATCTGTAGGATCTTAGAGGGGTGGAGGATGTAAAATAGCTTGTGAACACTTCTTCTCCTATATGGCTTATCTGATAAATTTGAAACTTTGTACAATGCATCATTGCCATTTGTAGATGTGCATATTGGTGGGATAGGAGGATCCAAGTATTTTCCTAAAAGTTATAGTGGATTTAAGAAAGGTGGAGAATTGTAAAATAGCTTGTGAACACTTTTCCTATATGGCTTATCTGATAGATTTGAAACTTTGTACAATGCTTCATTGCCATTGTAGATGTGCATATTATTGGGACAGGAGGATCCAATTATTTTCCTAAAAGTTTTAGTGGATCTAAGAGGGGTGGAGAATGTAAAATAGCTTGTGAACACTTCTCCTATATAGCTTATCTGATAGATTTGAAACTTGCACAATGCATCATTGTCATTTGTAGATGTGCATATTGGTGGGACAGGATGATCCAATTATTTTCCCAAAAGTTATAGTGGATCTAAGAGGAGCAGAGGATGTTAAAATAGCTTGTGAACACTTCTCCTATATGGCTTATCCGATAGACTTAAAATTGTGTATAATACTTCAATGCCATTTGCAAATGTGCATATTGTAGGGACAGGAGAATCCAAATGTTATCCTTAAAGTCATAGTGATTCGGAGGGGTGGAGGGTGTAGAATAGTTTGTGAACACTTCTATGTGGCTTATCTGAGGTAATAATATCTATGTTCCTGCTCATGCTTTCTCCTTCATACCATGCAGTACATTAGGGGAGGTGGTTTCATTTGGAGCACTTCCAGTTTGGGGAGCTGGGGAGACATTTGTTTTTCATAAAAACAATCTCTAGTTAATATTGATTTTTAGCTCTTCTGAGCCAAAGGCTCAAAGAGCTAATTATATGGCCATAAGTCTGGCGTACGGTGTGTGTCAACTTTTTGGAAAAAGGGCTATATCTCAAGAACCCCTTGGCCAATTTTTGTCAAATTTGTCACAGGGTATCCTTGGTCCAAGGGCTTTCATTTGTACTAAAACTAGGGTTGTGACCCTTTAACAAGGGCAGATAATTAAGAAAATGCAAACAAAAGTAGTGGTTGCTAAAAAATCTTCTTCTCAAGAACCACGGGGCAAATTATCACCAAACTTATGCATAAGGATGAGGATAGGTTGTAGATAAAAAAAATTGTTCAAGGCATCATCCTGGGGCAAAGGGTGTGGTCTCAAGGTCACTTCAAAGTTGACCTTAAATTTTGTTTTGTTAAAACTTTGATATTTTGCTTAGTACAAGGACTAGGATCATCAAATTTTGTCAGTTGATGCATCTTAGGACCTAATATTATGTTGTCTCAAAAGTAGGTCATGGTGACCTACTTTTTGGATTTCTCAGGTAATTATTATTAAATGGATTTTGATGCATATCTTGGACACTTTTGAGCCTATGATCATCAAAAGTTGTCAGTTGATGGATCATGGGACCTTGAAGTGCGTCATGTGAAAAGTATGTCACCATGACCTACTTTCTGAATTTTATGGCTAATCATTTATGAATACATTTTAGGTTGTTATTTCAGATACCGAGAGGTTTAGAATCATCAAACCTTCTAAGTTGATGCATCTAGAGGCCTCAAAACATATTTACCAAAAAAAGTAGGTCATAGTGACCTACTTTTTGAATTTTGCAGACATTCAAATTTCACATTTTCAATTTTAGATGCATATTTTGGACACTATGAAAGCTAGGATCATCAAACTTTGTCAGTTGATGCATCTCGAGTCTTCATAGTTTGTTGACCAAAAAGTAGGTCACCGTGATCTACTTTTGGAATTTGACGGCTATATTTTAATATTTCAGATACTATTTGACTTACAATCATCAAACTTTGTCAGTTGATGGGTCTTGAGTCTTCAGAGTGTGTTGACCAAAAAGTAGGTCACTGTGACCTACTTTTGGAATTTGACGTTTATATCTGAATATATCAGATACTATTTGACTTCAATTATCAAATTTTGTCAGTTGATGCATCTCGAGTCTTTGGAGTGTGTCGACCAAAAAGTAGGTCACTGTGGCCTTCTTTTGAAATTTGATGTCTATATTTGAATACTATTTGACTTGTCAGTTGATGCATCTTGAGTCTTCAGTGTGTTGACCAAAAGTAGGTCACCGTGACCTACTTTTGGACAGTTACATTTAAATTTTCAGGTACTATTTGACTTAACATCATCAAACTTTGTTAATTGATGAATCTTGATTAGTGAGAATTTTTGCCTGTTCTACAATGTATCAGAAGAGTGATTCTAGGCCCATGGGCCTCTTGTTAGATATTTCACAACATTTATGACTCTGTAGTATTGAAGAAAGATAACTGCATAGTTATTAATCATAAGATACTTCATTCACTGATCAGGATGCACATTTATAGAATTTCCACTGTTTTACACAGAGGAATTGACAGTTTTATGTTTGTTCATTTGTCATTCTTTTTCATAGAAATGGCATAGATTTAAGCTGAAAAAGAAGGAGTTTTTGGACAGATTTACCATATGGGCAGGAACCCTTAAAGAAGTGGAAGGTATGATAACCATTGTCTAAAGAATATTATAGAAGACAAATTAAAGAAAATTAGTTTTACATTTTGCTATTTTTTTATGGAAAAAAAATTTGAAACCTTTGTATTGCTTTAGATTTATATCAGGTTAAAAAACTATGAAAATATAAACTCTTAACTTTGACAACGTACAACACAGCATCACATTGTGTCAAGAAAATAGTGATATTGGACTCGTGTTCTATTTATAGGTGAATATGGGACAGCGGTGATGACCTATTTCCGTTTCATAAAATGGCTGATGTTTTTGAATGTCTACATAATGATAATAATGTTCTGTGTAATAACTGTCCCCTACCTGGCTCTGGGTCCAGGTAATTTCAACTCGTCACTGACAGATGTTAATGTGTCCGGATACAGAGAGGCCATTAGTTGTACAACACAGTATGAAGTCTATCACAAAAATCTCACAGACTCAGAAAGTTTAGGTCAGCAAGTTCTGGATTTCCTACAAGGCACTGTAAGTTGGCATGAATTATATTATTATTATTATGGTTAATGATTATGAAATCAACATTGCTTCAACATCATACATGTGCATCTGTAGTGATAGTCCGAGAGGGAGATGTTTTGTATATTTGTGTGAAGGTAATTAACTTTGATTTAATATAAGTAGGCATTATTTATTTAACAGGGCTGGATGGAGAGGAAAGTGTTATTTTATGGAGTATACTTCAATAAAACGTACACAACCAGTGACAATGACACATACACTTACCACATGGGGCTGGCCTATATGCTGGCATTTGGGGCATGCTTTCTGGTTTCCTTCTTACTCATTGTTAAAAAGTAAGTATTTATCACCTTGTCAAATCATTCTAGATTGTATAGTGTTTGGGGCGAGATCAAAAGATCTGTGTTGGATAAAGATATGAATTCAAATAGTTGGGGGGAGGGGATAAAAACTCCCATAAGTTTCTATCATCTGACATACAATCCAGATTTACCCGTTAGTGGAAAAGGAAAAAAGATGAGTGACTTTTAAAAACCACATAGCAATATTACATTTTAATGAACATTTAATAGTTTTAATGTACACACTTTCATTGTGAATAAACAGTAGAAAAGATATACAGAGTGTTATTTATACTTGTTATATTTTTACTTGTTAATTAATTAGTTTCAACATTCATCATTTAGTTTTAAGGGGAGAGTCTTGGTGAAAACTATGTGAATTTAGTTTTTTGTCAGACATTGAACTTTTGATATTGCCCCTTAGTGTTAGATAGAGTGTAAAATGGTTTCAAAATTTATTTTTATACTTTCGTCTTTAGACAGGAGTATTATGGTACAGCGATGTCTGTCCTTCAGACTGTTTGGGTTTTTTTGTTTCTATTTTCATTTCTCTGTTACATAGCAAGCTGAAACTTGGCTATGCTTCTTTGTGGGTCACTCTAGATCTTGTTGCAATTTTAATCCATTTCGACCTCTCTTCCAGGAATTTTGCCCCTTTATTTAAGGTTATGTGATTTGTTCGGCTAACTCCTCCCACAATTTTCAAGTGAGGACCTTCTTATTTTACAGAGTGCTTGTATGGGTATTTAAAATGTGCATGTTGCAAGGATTTTGATTTTCTCCAATTTTTGAGATGTTGAACGTAGTAAGTTTTGAGGAAGTATTACATAGAGAGTGATTTGTCGATCTATCTAAATCCTCCCACAGTTTTTAAGTGAGGGTCTTCTTATTTACAGAGTGTGTGTATGGGTATTGAAGATGTGCATGTGGCAAGGAATGTGATTTTCTTCAATTTTTGAGAAAATTACAGGTTGTTGAACTTAGTCTGTTTTGAGGAAATACTATATCAAATAAAGGACATTGTTTGTCTTTTTAACTCCTCTCACAGTTTGGAGGCTAGGGCCTTTGTAACTAAGTTGAAGATATGTATGTTGCAAGGAATTTGATTTTCAGAAATTTTTAAATTCCTTTGATGATTAAAATAAAGGTCGTTGAACTTGGTCAAATTTGGGGAAATCTTTTACACACAGAACTTGTAGTTTGTTTATCTACCTCCTGTCAAAGTTTATAAGCTAAGACCTTTTATTCATATGATACAAAGCTAGTATATCACAGCTTGATGATGACTGATACTACCCTAAGCAAAAGTTCTACAAATCCTGGTGTAAGAAAAAAACCTTACATAATTTTTTCACTGGTGTATTATGGACCATTTTTGGTACTCTTGTTTTGGCTTTATAGCAATTTTTAAGAAATACGTCTTCTCTTATCCAGGCAATACCTGTTGCCTCTTCCTTACTACAGGAATGTGGATGTAGGGTTTTATGTTGGATAAATCTTTAAATTGTGCACACAATGCTATTCTCATGCAATTTTTGTACACAATATTTTCTGGTACTTATATGAATAATTTACTGCTTTCAGATTCAGATATCTGATAATTTTTGTCACTCGCGGCAATGCGGAAGGGGACACAGAAATACTGGTGTCCGTCCGTCACACTTGACTTTGTGAAAATAATTCCTCAAAAATTGCTCAGGGGATTTTGTTCAAATTTTATTGGATTCTTAGTCACCATATGTAGTTGATCATATTGCGCCACCATTTTGATTTGACAAATTTTACTGGGATTATGGGACTTTGTTGAATTTGTACATGCTACCAATCTAATTAAAATAAGATGTTAGATCCGCTCACATACTCGCTACACAAACATCTAACAACATCCCACAGAGGGTCACGTCAGAGGTCAAATTTGAAAAAGTAACCAATCGCTACAAAGGCGAAAGTGATATCGGCATCCAATGAGAATCATCATTGTATACTGTATTTGGTTACTTATTAAAGCTGGCGACCGAAGAAGAAATGGAAGCGATTAAAACCGCTTTGAAGATATTTGATCTCGAGGCTTTGAAAAATGAACAAGAACAGATACTTAAATGTCTTTTTTGCTGAAGTATACATGAAAGGATCCCCATGTTGCCATAGTTTAAAATTCAAATAAAAACACGCGATAAACAAGTCACGATCGTGGGTGCCGCCATTTTTTCTCTTCCTTACGTAAACAATACATGGAATTGTGGGATAATACCCTATCGATATGAAGCGAGAAATTTGATTGGCTGTTGCACATTTGACCTCTGACGTGACCCTCTACGGGATGTTGTTAGATGTTTGTGTAGCGAGTATGTGAGCGGATCTAACATCTAATTTTAATTAGATTGACATGCTACACTATAGGAACACTTTGTGGACACAACTCCTCAGAAACTGCTCAATGGATTTTGTTCAAATCTTGTAGGATTATTTTAATTTGACAAATTTTACAGGAGATATTGTACTTTGTACCTGCTACACTATAGGAACACTTTGTGGATGCAACTCCTCCAACACCGCTCAACAGATATTGTTAAAATTTTGCAGGATTGTTTGTCACAATATGTAGTTGATCATATACCCCGTGATTTTGATTCTAAAAATTTTACAGGAGTTGTGGGACTTTTGCTCTTCAGATTTTTTTTGCGACGGTGGAGGACACATGGCTATACATGTAGCAATCTTATTCTAATGAGCTTTTGTTTGATAAACCAATAAACAAATTAGTTAGTATACTTTAGATTTAATTGATAAATATTGTTGAAAAGATTTTTTAAAATCATTTTATGTTGGGTTTTTTTTTTTTTTGCTTAATCATGTATGCTATTGATAAACAGGAAAGCAAATTAGGAAATATTGAAGCAGGGATAATCTCAAAAGTAGTTCAGACCAAAGGTTTTGTATTCAACAGGTGTTTGATAGAGCTATAATATATCAAACTAGTGATATGCACCACACGGAATCATTAAATCTATTAGATGTACATGAAATGCTCATTAGTTCTAGATCTGATAGTATTGCTACCTGTACACCTGACTCATATTTTGTATTCTCAGTGCCTCTAAGAATGTGAAGGTATCTTTGGGATCAACAGATACTGTGGCTGTTTACAGCAACAAGATAATGTGTGGCTGGGACTTCTGTATTAGCAAGGGAAAAGCAGCCAAAGTCAAAAAAAGAAACATCTTCACAGATTTAAAAGTTTGTAACTTCTTTAGTGCAGTATGTGTAACAATGTGCAGCAGATGGGTAACGATAATGGGTAATGATATGCAACGCGTGGATGTGAATTTGGAGCAGACACAGTTAAAATTGAATTTCACTTGGAAAATTTCTGTGGAATCATTCCTTTCAATTGTTGTCATGGTGTAAGTTAATATCCACACATTTGTTGCCCATTAATTTGTTACTGTTATACAAGATAATGAATACAAAAATATTATATAAAACAAAAATCTGTCTTGCTAAAGCTGTTCATAAAATGAACATAAACTCTTGGTGTGATTTTATTTTTGTTTTTATAAAGGCTGAGCTGAATGACCAACGGAAGGAGTGGCGAATGCAGGAACGATCTACAACTGAATTAGCTCAGTTGTACCTGGTGCGAATCCTGATCAACTTTCTAGTTCTAGCATTACTGGGAGGAGCCTTGTACTTAATCACATTCACTGCTGAACAGATGATAGAAGTAAGGATTTATTTAATATTTAGCTCACCTGAGTAAACTATTGCAATTGGTCAGCATACAGCATTGTCCGTCGTGCGTTAACAATTGATTATTATACCCCCCGCAACAAGTTGTGTGGGGGGGGGGGGGTTATACTGGAATCAGGTTGTCCGTCTGTCCGTCCGTCCGTCTGTAGACGCAATGGTTTCCGGACTCTAAAGCATTATCCTTTCCACCTACAGTCACCATATCATACATATGGACTACCCATGGGATGAAGGTGTACCCTATCGATTTTGGGGTCAAAAGGTCATAGGTCAAGCGCACTGGACATCGAAGTAGCAATATGGTTTCCGGGCTCTAAAGCGTTATCCTTTCCACCTACAGTCATCATATCATACATATGGACTACCCATGGGATGAAGATGTTCCCTATTGATTTTGGGGTCAAAGGTCAAGCGCACTGGACATCGAAGTAGCAATATGGTTTCCGGGCTCTAAAGCGTTATCCTTTCCACCTACAGTCACCATATCATACATATGGACTACCCATGGGATGAAGGTGTTCCCTATCGATTTTGGGGTCAAAAGGTCAAAGGTCAAGCGCACTGGACATCGAAGTAGCAATATGGTTCGGTTTGTCATGCCATTTGTTTTTTACACTCAGAAAAGAGGTAGTTTATACCTATTACCAACACCCTTTGGGAGATTGGGGTAAGCGGGGGGTATTCTTAGTGAGCATTGCTCACAGTACCTCTTGTTTTTAACTCCTTTTTGATAACTACCATTCCAATTCTTCTCAAATTTGGTATGAAGCATCTTTGGGACAAGGATGACATAAATTGTAAATTTCAGGACTCCTTGGTCCTTATGGATGGGACAAAAATTGACAAGTATTCAAAAATCTTTTTCATTACCGTACAACTCCACGTCTGTAAGAAAAACTAAGTGCATAGTGATGTAGAACAGGAAGGCCTCTACCAGAATTGTAAAATTTATGGTCCCTGGGGTAGAGGTTCTGACTCCAGGGTGGGGCCAAACTTGGTATATAGTATTTATGTGTAAAACATTTAAAAAACATCAAAACTTTAATGCTATTGATACTAAATGGAAACTAAACGGATATTTAGAAGGAGTAGGTAGTCTTTACCAAAATTGTAAATTTCATGATTCCAGGGTAGGAGTTTTGGTATCAGGGTGGGGCCAAAATGGTCAGTGATTAAATGTGTTAACAATTGAAGATTTTTAACTTGATAACTACTTTTTTATATCTTTTCAAATTTGGAATGAAGTATCTTATGGACAAGAAAGACATAAATTATAAACCTCTGGGGCCTTAGGGGGTGGGGCAAAAACTGCAAAAAATTGACCTATTTTCAAAAATGTTCTCTACGACCGCACATGTGTAAGGAAACCTAAATGCATAGTGATGTAAAGCAGAAAGGCCTCTACCAAAAGTGTAAATTTCATGCTCTCCGGGATAAAGGTTCTGACCCTAGGGCAGGGCCAAACTTGGTAATATATAGTATACATGTGTAAAACATTTAAATGATATCTTCTTTTAATGCTTTTGAAATTACTTAAGGAATGACTTTCATTTTAAGGCCCAAGATACAAGTATAACTTGGTTTGGGTCAGTTTACACTTTATAATCCGCAAATTGGACTATAAAAAGGCGAAAGCTGACCCAAACCAGGTTATGCTTATATAATATGCCCCAAATTAAAGTCATTCCTGATAATTTAATGCAAGAAACAAAACAAAAGTACTAATTCTCATTCCTAGAAATGTACAAAAATACTGAAAAATATAAATCACTTTAGTCGTACAGTGATTCACTTAATAATCATGACAAAGCGTCTAGCTGTGAAAGTAGCCATATTAGTTCTACGGAGTTTTAATCACAGAGAGACAATCTGACATGCATTTTAATCTTGTAAAATATGCATGATACAGTTTGTGAGTGGGGTGATGTCATTATGATAAAATGTGACACATGATTTTTTTTAAATTTTTGCTTTGTTGAGAGGCGGATCAAGCAATGAAGCAATTTCCCCCCTTTCCCAGTGAGAAATGGATTTCAAAATGAACACGGCAATGTTTACAAATACTTCATAAATAATTAATTCAAATATAGAATATTTGTTTTAATCTATTATTTGAACCTCATACAAAGAATGTATTGATGTTTTACAAGAGTGGTTTGCATACAAGTAAATTCTATACATCTTGCTCGACAATGAGAAAACAATTTGTGCATTAAACCGAAGTATCTTATTGCACATGTTGACTTTCTATTTCATAGGAGGCCAAAAACAGTGCTGCGAAAAAATAACCTGTGTTCCTTGTTTTGAATTTGACTAATCAGAGACTAGAATACAATAATAATTAGATTATATAGATATACATGTATTTAGAAGAAATAGGTAGTCCTTTACCAAAATTGTAAATTTTATGATCCCCAGGTTAGAAGTTCTGACTCCAGGGGGGGGGCCAAACTTATAGTGATTCTTAGTTAAGCATTGCAAACAATAAAAATGGAAAAATAAAATTTTCAGCTCAATTGTGTCCATGCTCCTTTAATGTAAAACAATATTATGTAAAGTAAGAATGCTAAATTCAACATCAAAACTGGCAGTCTCATCACTTTTCACATTGTGTAGGCTCATCTGATAAACTGAAATAGATCAAAGAACATATTTGATATTCATTTAACTGCTTTGACTGGTGGTATACCAAACCACCCTCCCACCATCATTACCGTTGATTTATCATGACAGCTGCTAATAACACTTTAGCTGTCACAAATCTCACTATTCTTGGAATGCTCCACTATCGAGTACAGTCTACTCCAGATATAATGAAATTCATTGTTCATCATATCTAAAAGTTCAATATAGCTGATGTTGAACTATAAAGATAATGTTACTGGGGATTTATTTTTATTTCAATATAACAGATAGATCTATATTAGCAACTTCAATATAAGTGGAATAAACTGTATTTTGATTTGTTAAAGAATATCTTGAATTGAAATGTTCTTAATTTCTTTTCCAGTTACAAAATGAACGGACCCTATCTGAGATTCTTGAGCTGTTGGTTCAGTATGTGCCGTTTGTAACCATCACTGTCCTCAATGCTGTTCTGCCAATCATATTTCAGAAGCTGGTGCAGTTTGAAGATTATAGATATGAATTTGGATTTAAACTTACATTAGCAAGGTGTGCAGTTTATCATTCTGTCATTATGTTAAATTCTGTGGTTGAAATTTTAAATGTAAGTGTTTGTCAGACTTTTTGCTTGAAATGATCACTTTATATGTGTACATGTAAGTTAAAGTGAAATTAATTTTGTTATCTTTACCATGAAAGGAAAGCTTTAATAAATGTTAAAGATTAGTTACATGTATATCTAGCTTAATGAAATTTACTTACATTGTTTAAGGGCCATTTTATTGAGATTAGCCTCTCCCATAGCATTGATAGCCATTTTGTACAAGGAATTGATAGAGAGGCCAGAGGAGAATGCCGTGGATGGACAGTGTGGTAATAAACAATGGCAGTCAGATGCAAGAAGGGGAAGGATTATGGTAATTCTGTTAATAGCAGTGGTTTTTTGAAAAGGTTTTTATGCCCCCAGAATTGAAGATTCGGGGCATATAGTTTTTGGCTTGTCCGTCTGTCTGTCTGTCTGTGGCAAAAACTTTCACCTTGCTCATATCTTTTACACCATAAGAGGTAAAGCTTTCAAATTTAGTATGTGTATTTGTTGTGGCAAGACCTTTACATTGACTCCAAAATCTTTGACCTGGTGACCTTAATATTAACCTTTGAGCGACTTTTAGAAAATTCTATTATAAGCCATACCTTTCAAATCATTAGAGATGAGGCTTTTATATTTACCTGTGCATTTGTTGTGAGAAGACCTCTCCAACAATACCAGATTTGTTGACCTTTGACTTAGTTTTTTTTGGTAAATTTTCAAAAGACTTTAACTTTGATTATAAGTTTTACACCAGAAGAGGTAGACCTTTCATATTTGGTATGTGTATTACTTGTGGTAAGACCTTTTCATTGACACCAAAGTCTTTGACCTGGTGTCTTTTACATCGACCTTTGACCAACTTTTAGAAAATACGAATTAAGCCATATCTTTCAAACCGTAAGAGATACTGTTTTTATATTAAGCATGTGCATTTTTTGAGAGAAGGCCTTTCCAATGATACCAGATTTGTTGGACCTTGACATTGACCATTGACCTAGTTTTTGGAAATTTCCCCTCCCCCCAAAAATATACTATGTCTTAACAGTTCCACTTTGTTGTAATGTAAAACTTATACGGTACCAATTTTGATGCACCAGATGCGCATTTCGACAAATAATGTCTCTTCAGTGATGCTTACCGGAAAGTTTGAAATCTGAAATAACAATGAAGTTTTAGAGCTATTATAGCCAAAAACAGCGTGCCAAAAAAGTGGAGTCAAAATCGTCTGAGGATAAGAGCTATGCATGAGGGAGATAATCCTTAATTTTGAAATGAATTTCTAAATTTTATAACAGCAATTAAATATACATCCGTATTTTCAAGCTAGTAACGAAGTACTTAGCTACTGGGGGCATTAGTGTTTCACAAACACATCTTGTTTTTTTGTTGTTTTTTTTATTTTACTCTGAAACCAGGAAGAAGTCTGTTAATTCTTAATGACATTAGAGTAAGCATTGAAATTAAATAAGCAAATTGGGATCTTCTTGTATTATTTTCATGGTACATACATGCCTCAAGGAAGACCATTTGATATTTTATTTTCATTCTCAGCTTCCAAAAGGTTTTAGTATATTTTGGCAAATTATAGTACAAACATATGATACTTGGAAGTATTGTGTACTTTATGGTAATAATTTGGGGGTTGTTTGGAGTTATTGAGATATCATAGTTTTTGATTATTGAGTAAAGTAGTAGAATGGAAAAAAATACAAGTTAGATTTATGGTACTAAAATTCTACAGACATGCAGATTTTTATGTCTCTAGCATTGATAAATTGATTGCAGTGTACATTTATGATTATGCATGTTGATATGCGCAAAGCACTGTAGCAAATTATCACAATGCCATTCAGAACACTGCAGCTATCACATAGTTATTCCTTTTCATGAATTCAGTCCAAATTTACTCTTCAAATGATGAAAATCAAATCAAGGGATTCAACAGGCTCAAATGTGCTTCAAACTCCTAATTTTCAATCGGTAGTTTTCGTGCTGTTGCAACAGTGATATCAAACCTTGATGCAATATCACAGTTTCACACATGTAGTTTTTATTGCATTAAACACCTGCAACATAAGCTCCTCTGAAAATGGTTTGCCAGCTCTCTTTGACTCAGTTTACAAATTATCAGCAAACCAACTATGGTACCTGTATACCAATACTTTTTTCTTTCAATCTTTTTGTGCTATAATATTTTTGTCTGATCAGGCACTCTTCCGTGTTCAGCACAAAATTTTATGAACGTCCAATGCCTCATCTAATGTTCAAATTTGTTTTTGCGTTGGGATCAAATTTAGGTTGCGTATAGGAATTGCTCATTTTTGGCTGGGTTGCACAACATGCATCCGGCTTATAGAATGTTGAATGACGGGTTGGCTTGCGGGCATCCCTGTGATAGGGTACCTACATTGTGTAATCAACTCCTCTTACACCTCTAACTTAACATTCCCTCAAACTTTGTACAGTTGTTATGGACTAACTGAAGATGTGCATGTGTCTTTTTGAAAGTGATAAGACGTTTTTCGAAAAATGAATGTGAAGTTGAACTTCGTCATTTTTAAGCATGTCTTGAATAGATCGTACCTATTTTTGTAATCAACTCCTCTTACAGCATTTATTTGACATCCTTCAGACCTTGTACAGCTGTTATGGAAGCATTGAAGATGTGCATGTGTCTTTTTGGAAGTGATCGGACATTCTTAGAAAAATTTACATGTAATTGAACTTTGTCATTTTTATACCCCCCGCAACAAGTTGTGGGGGGGTATACTGGAATCGGGTTGTCCGTCTGTCTGTCCGTCCGTCCGTCTGTAGGCGCAATGGTTTCCGGGCTCTAAAGCATTATCCTTTCCATCTACAGTCACCATATCATACATATGGACTACCCATGGGATGAAGATGTTCCCTATCGATTTTGGGGTCCAAAGGTCAAGCACACTGGACATCGAAGTAGCAATATGGTTTCCGGGCTCTAAAGCGTTATCCTTTCCACCTATAGTCACCATATCATATATATGGACTACCCATGGGATGAAGATGTTCCCTATCGATTTTGGGGTCAAAAGGTCAAAGGTCACGCGCACTGGACATTGAAGTAGCAATATGGTTTCCGGGCTCTAAAGTGTTATCCTTTCCACCTACAGTCACCATATCATACATACGGACTACCCATGGGATGAAGATGTTCCCTATCGATTTTGGGGTCAAAAGGTCAAAGGTCATGCGCACTGGACATCGAAGTAGCAATATGGTTCGGTTTGTCATGCCATTTGTTTTTTACACTCAGAAAAGAGGTAGTTTATACCTATTACCAACACCCTTTGGGAGATTGGGGTAAGCGGGGGGTATTCTTAGTGAGCATTGCTCACAGTACCTCTTGTTTAAGCATGGTACCAACTTTGTGTAACCAACTCCTCTATAACATATTTAAACCCGGCCATTTCTGTTCTTGAATAAATTGTTTTGTTATTTGTTTAAACTGTTTCACAGAATAACATCATGATAATTCCAAATTTACTATTGATTTTAGCTGATTTCCCACCATTTGCAATTACTATGGTGTATATCTAGTGCAATCTGCCTTTTTTTTCAACAGTGATTTTATGCAATACACTGGATACTTGCATTCTGAAGCATATCTTTGATAATTATCCCATGTATAAAGAGGAAAAGTTAAAATATATTTTTATATTGTATGTATTATTACTGAGATATTGCTGTAGAAATAAGCCATTTTCACTGATTGTCATCATATTATTGTGGAATTACGGCCCTGTAGTTGTCTATTACATGCATTTATATAAAGACATGTTTCTTGTACAGTGTTGGGAGACCTACTTTGGACAACAGTTATACAAACTGGTTCTACTAGACTTGATTGTAGAAACAGGAATTATTTTCTTCATGCAAATTCCAAGGTGGTAAGTTACATAATTATGTATCCCCTCTTTGAGGGGGAGACATATTGTTTTTGTACTTTCTGTCTGTCTGTCACAAAATCTTGTGAATGCTTCTCCTCCTATATGGCTTATTGGATAGACTTGAAATTTTGTAGAATGCTTCATTGCCAGTTGCAGATGTGCATATTGGTGAGACAGGAGGATCCAATTACTTTCTTAAAAGTTGTGGATTCCAGAGGGGTGGAGGATGTAAAATAGCTTGTGAACACTTCTCCTACATTGCTTATCTGATAGATTTGAAAGTTTGTACAATGCATCATTGCCATTTGTAGATGTGCATATTGTTGGGACAGGAGGGTCTATGTATATCAATTCAACTAATGGTTATTGCAAACCATACTGCAAGAATTCCCATGTCTGCAAAGGACATACATTTTTCACATTCTCCACCCCTCTTGAATCCACTATAACTTTTATCATGAGTTATGATTTCGTGACTATACATATCCAATGTGTTTCATCCATTTTTGGACCTGCAGACTTGCTCTTATTGACGAGAGAGAGAGAGAGAGAGAGAGAGAGAGAGAGAGAGAGATATTTTACTTTACAAACTCATCTTGTTTTCTACTTATTAGGTACATCCACAAGAAATATGGCAAATCCAGTGACTTTGTGAAATTGGTAGGACCCCAAGAGTTTGACTTGCCACAGAGTGTAGTAGACATTATATACACTCAGAGCATATGTTGGTAAGTGTTGAAATACAACATTGTACTTAAAGGTTCATATGATTCAATTTTCATGTTAGATTGTAATTAAGATCACACATCCATGGTAATCTATGAATGAAATGAAACAAAAAACTCTGATAAATATGCATACAAATTTTTTTAGTGTTTTACACATATGAAGCATATTGAATTTACCCTGATAGGTCCTTATTGCAATGTCTACAGTCGATAAACTTGATGTTAAATTTTAACAGCGTCATTGTTTACTTTCTGATCACATGTAAAGAAGGTGTGCACAATACATACATTATACAAATAATGTCAACTGAAGATGTTTGAGAGTTAAATTAATCAAGAATGAACTAAATATTTCGACCTATTCTTTTCATCAGGGATGAAATCATAGTTTACATTGAACAAGGTATTATATTTTGCCATTATAGATATTTAATCAGTGTTAGTTTGGAAACAGTTTTTTTTTTAATCATTAGTATGTATGTACCTTTAAACAATCAGATCCTTTCTTGTGTAAGCAGGTTATGCAAATTTTCTGCAGTGATTGCTACCTTCATCAACAAATGAAGCAATGAAGAAAGACATTTTATTGTTTATATTTATATTTTTATGCATTTTTGGAAAATATAAACTAGATTTAAGTACTAAAATACCACATCGTTGACACATTTGTTGCTTTAAACGGAACAACCAATACACCCTTTGACCTTGACAACGTTCCATATTTGGTAATGATTACACAGATTAGATGGTACTAAAAAACCGAATCGGACCAGTTTGCAACAAACATGTATTCATTGTTTATGAAGAAAGCAATGTCAATTTTGAAAGAAATATATAAGAGAAAAGGTTCAGTGAATGTAAATATAGTAATATGTGCGAAAACTGGAAAAGATTTTAGAATTCAATGCCAAGTACAGCATGCACTTTAGCAAGGCTAAATAGAATATTAAAAAAAGATACTAAAAAGCAAAAGTAGGTTAGCATTGAATATCAGTACATGTAATAGTGTTCATACTAATGAAATGTTTGATAACCACCGAGTAAATTTTTTTATTAGACTTACAGTGTATCAATTATAATGAAACAAGACGTTCTGTGATATTGATAGTGGTTTTATAGATGTTCTATGATAATGGGGCATTGTTTATGTTACAGGTTAGGGATGTTTTTCAGTCCCCTTATTCCTTTTATGTTACAGGTTAGGGATGTTTTTCAGTCCCCTTATTCCTTTTATGACCTTTGTCAAGTGTGTTCTCTTCTTCTGGGTTAAAAAGGTAGGTCCAACTTTTTTAGACGTGAATGGAAATACAAATGTATGAGTGCCATTAAAAAAATAAGTAGACAATGTTAGTTTTATATATTTCTGATGTCAGATAATTACCACCATGTAGTAAATGATTTTAATTTTGTTGCAAATATGGCTGTTATATAGCCTAAGCAATATACCAACATCAAATATGAAAGTACATGTAGTTTGATAAACAAGTAATTGAAGTTTTTACAGAAACCTATTAGTAGGGGTGGTATTTAACAGGGAACAACAGATTTAATGTTTGTTCAGTTAATACCAATATCCAGAGATTAAATGAGACACTCTGGGTATATAGCTAGTCTACATATTTTAATGGCTCTGAAATAAAACAAACATATATCTGGTATTTATTTTTTCAGTTTGCTGTTCTAAAAATAAATGTTCCACAAGAGCGACCATTCAAAACGTCTGGTTCTAACTCCCTCTTTATGTTAGTGCTGCTACTTTCATTCATCATTGCTGCTGGCATGCTGGGGTACATGATTGGAAAGTATGTGAATTTTGACATAGTTATATATATGTTTATGAAAGGAATTTACTGCAAATACTTCTTTGATTTACAAACTTGTAGAATATTTTGATAAAAAATACAATGATAGACTTTAGGTCTTCTAAAATTGCTAGCATTTATTTGATGTTTAACAAGGTTCAGAAACATTGGAACCTTTGTGTTTTGCAAGTTTAATCTATTCTAAATGACTAGTACTTGATGGTGAAGAGAAGAATTGTCGTCTGATAATCTTGTAGTACATATTTGTAGGAATGAGATTCCTACTTGTTTTATCTTGAAGAACACTCTGCTTTAAGAATTAAAATTTTACAAGATTAATTTCCCCAAAACAACCACCAATATCCCATTTTTGTGACACCTGCTAAGCATATTGACACTAGGGGATCTTTTATCCTTATTTTGGAATAACCTGTACTTGCAGCATTCCACCGAGCCAGAGCTGTGGTCCTTTCAGAGTTTACAGTAACCAGACTGGGGCAGCCATGTTTGATGTCATCACTAACACAGTTTACAGTTGGCCGACAGAAGCCAGAGATGTGTTTGAATTTCTGGGAACTGTGGGATTCTTCTTACCAGTAGTTATATTGCTTGTGTATGTATAGATTGTTCAGTTGTGAAAACATGGAGAATTCTATGATTGGGCAAATAATTTACTGTAAGGGAAGGGATGTTCAGAAATACTTCATTATACATCATTAATGATCAAATTGTATAGAGATCTTTTTTGTTACAATCAGTCATTCACGGTAAATTGTTTTCTCTAAACAAGATTTACTGTGTGTACTTCTGGAAAGATTAAAACATTGGAGTACATACAGGTATACATTCAAATTAAGCACTTTTTAAGAGTACACTCAGGTGATGATCTATTACAATCTGATTTTATCTGTTGTTGTGCATCAATATTTGAGCAATTTTTAATATTTTCAATCGAAATTTGTCTGTTGTCTTTCATCATCGTCATCGTAAACTGAACTTTTCACATTTTGATCTTCTTCTTTAGAACCACTGGGCTAATTTCAACCAAACTTGGCACAAAGCAGCGATCCGTGCAAGAATAATTTTTTACTGTACCATGCAAGTGGTGTAGTAGGATGCTTCAGGGTCTATGAAAATGTCCCCTGGATCAGGGACTTTGATGCTAGGATGGAACTGTATAGCTAATATGCAATATTTTTTAAAAATTGTTCTGAAGTCCAGTACACCACACAATTAAGCTGAAAATGTAGCAATTAGTTATACTGGGTTGGAGGCTTCTACTGATACTGAAATTTCTGATCCCACGTCACAGTTTTTAGCTCACCTGAACCGAAGGTTCAAGTGAGCTTTTCTGATCGCTTTTTGTCCGTCGTCTGTCTGTCTGTCCGTCTATCTGTTAAACTTTTCACATTTTCGACTTCTTCTCCAGAACCACTGGGCCAATTTCAACCAAACATGGCCAAAAGCATCCTTGGGTGAAGGGCTTTCAAGTTTGTTCAAATGAAGGGCCATGTCCCTTTCAAAGGGGAGATAATCACAAAAATGCAAAAATAGGGTGGGGTCATTTAAAAATCTTCTCAAGAACCACTGGGCCAGAAGAGCTGAAATTTACCTGAAAGCTTCCTGACATATTTGTTCAAATCATGGCCCCCGGTGGTAGGATGGGGCCACAATAGGGGATCAAAGTTTTACATACAAATATATAGGGAAAAACTTTAAAAATCTTCTTCTCAAGATCCACTAAGCCAGAAAAGCTGAGATTTACATGAAATCTTCCTGACATAATGCAGATTCAGGTTTGTTCAAATCATGGCCCCCGGGGATAAGATGGGGCCCCAAGGGGGGATCAAAGTTTTACATACAAATATATAGGAACAATCTTTAAAAATTTTCATCTCAAGAACCACTGAGCCAGAAAAGCTGATTTTTACATGAAAACTTTCTGACATAGTGAAAATTCAAGTTTGTTCAAATCATGACCCCTGGGGGTAGGATGGGGCCACAAGGGGGGATCAAAGTTTTACATACAAATATATAGGGAAAAACTTTAAAAATCTTCTTCTCAAGATCCACTAAGCCAGAAAAGCTGAGATTTACATGAAATCTTCCTGACATAATGCAGATTCAAGTTTGTAAAAATCATGGCCTCCAGGGGTAGGTTGGGGCCACAATAGCAACTAAGGTTTTACATGCAAATATATATGGAAAGTCTTCTGATAGATATAGGCCAAGGTGACTCAGGTGAGCGATGTGGCCCATGGGTCTCTTTTTATATAATGGAAAACTTTAGCAACAAATTAAAAACAGGAACTGAACATATTTTGACATTATTCATAGGATGTCATATTCATATAGCATGGATTTAGAGCAATATACAAGTTTATATGATATAAGAATGTGGATAAAGCCAAATTATCAATTAAATTGTGTTTTACAAGGGATTATCTGTCTATAAAAATTTGTATACAAGTACAGAAATATTATGATCATTTCTTTTTGTTACAGTCTTGTGATGTACTATTACTGGTTACGAGGCCAAGGATATAAGAAGACAGAGGAACTCTTACAAAATCAACTCAAACTGGTTTGTTTTAATTATACCCCTGATCTGGAAGGGGGCGGGGCGGGGGGGGGGGGGGGGGGGGGCGGGGCGGGGGGGTTATATTACAGTTAAACTTCGGTATCTCAAACACCGATATCTCAAATTCCATGGATATATCGAAGTGATTCTAAATAGTCAACCACTTATGCTCTAAGTATTTTACCCTCGATATATCAAATCCTCCGATATCCAGAAGTTTTTTCTCGGTCCCATCGAATTCGAAATAATGAGGTTTGACTGTAGTTAACTTCTGTTCACATTTTTCTGTTGAGATTTTTGGAGTAATGCCAACTTTGGTCATTCTGGTTTTTGGTATGTTGTTTCCTCTTTGTCAGCTGAATTGTGCAACTTACATGTAACTTACTCGATGATCCCAGATTTGTTCAAAATGCACGTATGTAAATATTTTCTCAGGAACTGATTAGTGCAGCTTACTGGTAACTAAAATGAGGTTTCCTCATAATGAGTTTACTGTTATTTGCTTTTTATGTTCACCTACTTCCTCTTTGTCAGGGATACATACTGGTCAGGTTACATACAAAATGAAAGTGGGGATCTAAATCATCAGAATAGTGTGGAGTTGTTGTATTTCCTGGGGTATCAATTACTGTAAACCAACTTTTATTCACAAGCAAGAAAATTTCGCGAGAACCTCATCATTGCGAGTATTTCTCGTCGTGAACCAGTCCTTGAATGTCTGTCATAGGCCCGAATTACTAGCTGCAAACCAGTTTACCACAGGTGAATCTCGAAATAAAGTAGCCGCAAGTAAAAGTTGGTTTACAGAGTCTAAGTTACCCTATCTTACAAATTTTAAACCTTAACGAAATACAGTCACAATTTATGGAGATATATTAATGCTTCAATGTACAGAAACAACATTTACATATACAAGATTCACTTACCAACAAAACTGTCAACTTTTGACAATCCACGATAATTGGACCCTACAAATTGAAATGATTTTACAATAAGACAGGAGACTGGGGACCCTACAATAAGACAGGAGGCTAGAGTAGAGACCACCCTGAGGCTTCAAGTGGGTGCAAGCCATTATCATGGTGGGGGTCCAGGGGGCTAAGCCCTTTAAGCTCCTGGGTTTTATCGTATTCAAGTATTGCATTAGGTTTCTTAGTTCATCTAAACAAAGTTGGGAAGGGCTATTGTTATACCCCTGGCATCAGCATCAACCCTGTTAAAGAGTTTTTAGAGACAGAGCAACTCCCATTGGTAACCTGTTACAGGCCTTACCTAGACCAGACTTCCATGGATGGTACGTTTAGGGATGTACTCATCTATTCAAGCTTTAGAAGTTGAATTTGGTCCATAAGATTCAGATGTTGCATAGGTAACAATGTTTACAGCAGGCTGAAGTTAGTCATATTACCCAAGGAACTAAATGAATGATTGAATATTGTTTAACGTCCCGCTCGAGAATATTTCACTCATATAGAGACGTCACCACTGCCGGTGAAGGGCTGCAGAATTTAGGCCTATGCTTGGTGCTTATGGCCATTGAGCAGGGAGGGATCTTTATCTTGCCACACCTGCTGTGACACGGGACCTCGGTTTTTGCGGTTTCATCCAAAGGACCGCCCCAATTAGTCGTCTCTTATAACAAGCAAGGGGGTAGTGAGGACCTATTCTAACCCAGATCCCCACCAAGGAACTATAGGCCCAACATGGACCAAACTTACATGGATTACATCTTGGGATGTTAATAACCATGCTTGTTTGAATGCTGAATTTGACCAGTATTTTCCAGATGGATGATTGACCGTGTTAAAGTTGATAGAGCAGGTTAAAGTTTTAACACTTGGTTGTATTGAGTAATACATGTACCGAGACCAAATTCCTGTTGTGCATAAATTAGAACTGGATTTGCTTTGGATCCTGTATCTTCTCAACAAGCGACAAAAATGAAATATATAGCTGCAGCTTCCTTCCTTATATTTGATTACAAAGTAACTGTGTTTCATCATTAGTCCATACCATGTAATATTATCATATTATATATTTATGCATCTCATCATATATACTAAATGTTCAAGAACAGTGATGCTACATGTACATTTTTAGGATCAGTGACTGAGTTAAAATTCTTAGTGCATACCCATTTTAAGAAATGTTTAAACCACACCTACATCCCATGTGACATGGGCAATGTTTATGTGATGTGCCTTACTATTAGTTTTAATTCAGAATTTGACCTTCATTTTCAATAATGAGTATAATCTAGATACAAGCTTTGTTTTGATGTGGAGGGCTTTACCAACATTGTGAAATTCATGATTCCTGGGTCAGTGGTTCAGGTTCCAGGGTGGGGTTGTTTGGATCATATAGTGGAAGTGCAATAAGTGCCCCTAAAACTTCTTTCAATGAACACCTGGGAAACAAATTTGGAGCATTGTTATATTGAGCAGAGACCACTTTCAAAATTGTGAAATTCAAGTTCACTTGGTCAAGGGTTCAGGACCAAGAGAAGTAGATTACTTAAAGGGACTGATTCACGATTTTACCCAAAATTTTGTTTTTCACTTTTAATGATCAAAATCTACTGTCTAATGTGTTTGAAAGATTTCACATGAAAATTAAGGTTATACGTCATCACAGAAGCTCATTTTAGAGAGTTTATTATTTGTTTTGTAAACAAAGATTGCGATATGTTATTGTTTACGGAATTTTCAGAAGAAATGGATATCGATCTAAGTATTATTATATCTTTCATTTTTCAATCATTTAGAGGTGAAATGTGTCATCTAAAAGTTAAAATTTGTGACTATGCAAAATTAAGATGCATTATATTACAAAATCAATATTTCACTTGTTTGTTTGTTTACATAAAAAGACTCGAGTCTTTGTTTACATAACACATATTTAAGGAAAAAATATTGCGTTTATTCTTGCATTCAGAAGGTCAAAATTTTGGCTGTCAACATCAAATGAGTTATACTTCTAATGTTTAACATCAAAAATGGAAAATATTTTTGTCAAAAATCGTGAACCAGTCCCTTTAATGAAATGCATTCAATTTTTAGGTATCTTTTTTAAGAAATGAATTTGATTTTTGAAATACAGGAGAGTATGAACTACAATGTTTCATGCTGGCATACTTCATGAAGTATGTTAGCACTTCATAAAAAGTATGTTGGTGTGAAGTGTTGCAGTCCATACCCTCTTGTATTTTTAGCTCTTCTGAGCCGAAGGCTCAAAGAGCTAATCATATGGCCATATGTCTGGCGTGCGGTGTGCGTCAACTTTTTGGGAAAAGGGCTATATCTCAAGAACCCCTGGGCCAATTTTTGTCAAATTTGTCACAGGGTATCCTTGGCCCAAGGGCTTTCATTTGTACTAAAACTAGGGTTGTGACCCTTTAACAAAGGGAGATAATTAGGAAAATGTAAACAAAAGTAGTGGTTGCTAAAAAATCTTTTTCTCAAGAACCACTGGGCAAATTATCACCAAACTTATGCATAAGGATGAGGATAGGTTGTAGATAAAAAAAAATTGTTCAAGGCATCATCCTGGGGCAAAGGGTGTGGTCTCAAGGTCACTTCAAAGTTGACCTTAAATTTTGTTTTGTTAAAACTTTGATATGTTGTTTAGTATAAGGACTAGGATCATCAAATTTTGTCAGTTGATGCATCTAAGGACCTAATGTTATGTTGTCTCAAAAGTAGATCATGGTGACCTACTTTTTGGATTTCTCAGGTAATTATTATTAAATGGATTTTGATGCATATCTTGGACACTTTTGAGCCTATGATAATCAAAAGTTGTCAGTTGATGGATCATGGGACCTTGAAGTGCGTCATGTGAAAAGTATGTCACCATGACCTACTTTCTGAATTTTATGGCTAATCATTTATGAATACATTTTAGGTTGTTATTTCAGATACCAAGAGGTTTAGAATCATCAAACCTTGTAAGTTGATGCGTCTAGAGGCCTCGAAACATATTTATAAAAAAAAAATAGGTCACAGTGACCTACTTTTTGAATTTTGCAGACATTCAAATTTCACATTTTCAATTTTAGATGCATATTTTGGACACTATGAAAGCTAGGATCATCAAACTTTGTCAGTTGATGCATCTTGAGTCTTCATAGTTTGTTGACCAAAAAGTAGGTCACCGTGACCTACTTTTGGAATTTGACGGCTATATTTTAATATTTCAGATACTATTTGACTTGCAATTATCAAACTTTGTCAGTTGATGAATGTTGAGTCTTCAGAGTGTGTTGACTAAAAAGTAGGTCACCGTGACCTATTTTTGGATTTTGACGGCTATATTTAAATATTTCGGATACTATTTGACTTACAATCATCAAACTTTGTCAGTTGATGGGTCTTGAGTCTTCAGAGTGTGTCGACCAAAAAGTAGGTCACTGTGACCTACTTTTGGAATTTGACGTTTATATCTGAATATTTCAGATACTATTTGACTTCAATTATCAAACTTTGTCAGTTGATGCATCTTGAGTCTTTGGAGTGTGTCGACCAAAAAGTAGGTCACTGTGGCCTTCTTTTGGAATTTGACGTCTATATTTGAATACTATTTGACTTGTCAGTTGATGCATCTTGAGTCTTTAGTGTGTCGACCAAAAGTAGGTCACTGTGACCTACTTTTGGACAGTTACATTTAAATTTTCAGGTACTATTTGACTTAACATCATCAAACTTTGTTAATTGGTGAATCTTGATTAGTGAGAATTTTTGCCTGTTCTACAATGTATCAGAAGAGCGATTCTAAGCCCATGGGCCTCTTGTTAAAAATGAAGTTAAAAATGAAGTTTATTTCTTATATTTCTATTGGAATTTCCAGCTGTGAAAATAGATATACTATGTTTATCTGTAATCATATTCACATTGTTTACAACATACTGCAGCACATTCATGAGCCATCATTACTTGTCACATATTTGCAGTGGTTTTCTTTTGATGTTCAGGAATTGTACCTGATTATTTTCAACAGGGTCTTGTTATCATATATGTGATGATAAGAGCTCCTCCTACCTTGTTATCGCATGGGCGGTACTAACATCAGAATTACCCAATAGACACAAAACACATATATTTCAAATTTTAATAAGTGCATTTTTTACACAACTTCAAACAAATCAGGAAATTAATTTACATTTAAAAAATATGTAATTTGTGATTGATACTGACAGGAATAATCAGTTTTCATGAAGTTATTTTTGCTGTTTCACGGGTAAAGCGATCGCTGATCGATGTCTGGGGCATTGAATCAGACAGGAAGTGTTATGTAACAGATATATTTTTTAATATTTGTACAAATACATGTATAGAATTAAATTCCTGAAAAATAATTTATGAAACCACTAATATGTGATTGATACTGACAGGGATAATCAGTTTTCGTGAAGTTACTTTTGCTGTTTTACGGGTAAAGCGTTTATATATGCACATGCATCTTCCAACGATGGTGTATGGTAATTTACCCTTATACTGAACATATGGTTCAATAAAGGTAAAATGAGAACCCAGAAGCCTTTGTAATATGTGACAAGTCAGCCATAGCATCCTTGTAAAATTTGCATTATCAAATAGATGGGCGGTCCTTCTCTCACTCATGACAGTAGGACCGCCCATCTCTTTGATAATGTGAATATTACTCGAATGCTAGAAGATAACCATTACAATTTGTTGAAATTTATAAGGCAAAAACAATGGAAGTGTAAATATATCTGGATATTTGACACATTGACTGGGTGCATATGTCATTAGTATAAAAAGAAAGTTAGAAATATGCGTCCTGGTGATAACTTTGTAATTAAGAGATATTAGAAGCTTGGTATAAAAATTACTTTTGAGCAGATAATTTTTTTCCTGGTCACAAACTAACTTGAGGATGTCTGGCTAAGTTCAAAGTCTCAAGTAGGAAAGGTGTAATGGAAAGATTTTACAACTAAGACCAGTATGTACAGTAACTGACCGTGAACTAAGGACAATTTTAATGACACTGGTGTGAAAAAGTTGCAAATACAGTTGTATTTCTCTGGGTGTTAACTTTGTAATAGACAAATACGAGAAGTCTAGACTTGACACAAAGGTTGCATATGATCAGGCAGTGTGTTATGTCCTTAAACCAAGTTCATTAAACTAATTTAAGTTACTTTGCACTTGACAATACATGTAAATTGATATTTCATTGTAATGATACTGCATGGCCTGGGTATAGTAATAAAAGTACGTATACCAGTATTTCTTGTTTAATTTTACTAAACCGTAAAGAATGTTTTCAAACAAGAGCTCTGTTTACCAAAAAGATGAATGATCATGTTTGCTGTTCATTTCAGGAGGGGCGTGACAAGAAGTACCTGCTGGACAGGGTGAATGAGGTCCTTCAGCAGAATTCGGATCTATTGTCATGATGTAACATTATGTAAGCATAATTTGAAGGATTGTTTGTGGTATTATGTATTCAATTTATCTATTACTGTTTCAATTATTTTTCATTCTGATAGACATTTCAGGTATTTCATAAGTAATGTACATGTATTTCATTGTTGAAAAGTGGTTTTAGTTCTATTCACAACTTAGTGTTGCCACTTTGTGTTCTGATGTGAAACTGTCCTGCTGTTTTTTAACTTCTCTCTCACAATTATTTCCGTCCTTGACACACTGAAATCCACAATTAGCATGTAGTTTACATGAATAATATTTACTGTACCTAATTTTGTATTGGCTGTGGATGAATTGAAATGTTGGATGTATTTGTGGGGCTTGCCAAGCAAATGTACATCATTTCATCAAGTTAAGTAGATCAAATTTATATGCTGTTATTTTGTTATTATGCATCATTGAAATGCCATTTTCTATAACATTTCTGTCAGAAGTATTTTATACAGATGACTTGTCAGATATATAACTGGTGATATATACATCAAAATAATATACATGTTTGAGGTAATGTCTATAATTGTAAATATGTTTCATACTTCACATGTGCATTCCTTGTGACAAGACCTTTCTTTTCATACCATATTGTTTCACCTAATGACCTTGGAGTTAGGCTACATGGGAGTATCAATGTTTCAGAAACACCATATATATTTTTTTGGCATTTATATGAGAAATATGTATTTATACTTTTATCTGTATAAATTCAGCATGCTTCTGAAAGGTACTGGGAAATTATACTTATTTACATTTGAGATTCCGTGTACTGTGATATTCAAGGATTAATGTGATTTATGGGCTCATTTTATATAATTTGTATGTTATTGATTAACTGTCTTTCTTCTACCTTTGTCAGCTTATTTATACTCATTATTGTTAGGTCATGTGAGAAACTCAGGTGACCAATTGTTATCTGTTTTCGTGCGTCGGTTGTAAACTTTTGAACATTCTTGAACACCTGTACCAATATTCTAACCAATTTTGTTATATAGCATTTATGGGTAAAGAGGAACAAAAATTGTGAATTTCATGGACTCTAGCTGCCTCCATCGGGCCTGAGGGGTTAAACCAAAACCATGAAAATCAATGCAATCTTCAAAAATCTTCTTTACTCTTTGACTGATTATAATAAGCAAGGAGACATCTACCAAAATTGTGAAATTCAATTCATGACCCGAGGGATTAGGGTTCAAGTCCCAGGGTGGGGCTAAGTTGGTCAAATATTGAAAATGCATAGCTGCGAGTCACATGACAAACTGTTTTACCTCTGCTCATAATCGGTAGGGGAAAAAAAACTACCTTGGGTGGAGGGCTACGAATGTATCGAATTTTGTTCTGCCTTGTGGTTTTAATACTATTATTTTGTTTCCAGGTTTTTTTCTTTTGAAATTCCAACTTGAAGTAATTCTAAAATAATGATTGCTTAATTAAACTCTCACCAATTTCGAATTTTACCACATCCCATATGACAGTCTGTAAGTTTCTTGTGGTCTGCACGTTTGATTTGCACTTAGCAAAACGGAACGCTTTGGAGATACACTAGTAGCAGCAAGCTTCAGGGTCTATAATCGTCTACTAAAATTGTAAAATTTATGACTCCTGGGTTTAAGTTCTATTATTATATGAGCAAAAATTTATAGATTTTACTACTGAATCTTCTGAAAGTAGGAGCTCTGGACCCAGTGGTGTATTACCTAATGACATGTTACATGTAGAAATGTTTGTTTATTAAAGAATGTAAAGAATTCATGCATACGAGTCATTATCGTTGGAAAATGTGATGTATGGTACTCAGATAACCATGGGCTTCTTGTTCAATGTTTTTAATATTAATTCAAGAATATTATGTAATGTATATATATTATATATTTGTATCTGTCTTGGATATCTGTGCAATTTTTAATGTCTTCCAATATTTAGAATTAATCAGAACCTATGTCTATTAAGCATAGAAATTATTTGAACATGTTGAGCATAATTACAAGTAGTTTGTAGATTGATTTTATGAGCTGATTTTTTTGTTTTCCCTCATAAGAATATTTGTTATACAAAGGAAGGTGATGTTATAAAATGTGATGGGGAAGTAGTAAATACAATCTGAATTTAAGTTGTGATGGTTTAGCCCAAGTAAACATGTCACCAATGCCCAGTTAATAAAGATTTTAAAGGCATGTTGTAATGCGATGATAGAGGGATGGTGTCTATTGATGTTGAAATGCAATGATGAAGGAATATTGCAATTTGATGATGGTGGAATGTGATGGAGGGATGGTGTCTGGTGATGTTGAAATGTGATGAAGGAATGTTGTAATGTGATTGATTAAATATTGTTTAACGTCCCTCTCGAGAATATTTCACTCATATGGAGACGTCACCACTGCTGGTGAAGGGCTGCAAAATTTAGGCCTATGCTCGGCGCTTATGGCCATTGAGCAGGTGAGGGATCTTTATCTTGCCACACCTGCTGCGACATGGGACCTCGGTTTTTGCGGTCTCATCCGAAGGACCGCCCCATTTAGTCACCTCTTACGTCAAGCAAGGGGTACTACGGACCTATTCCAACCTGGATCCACACGGGATGCATTGAAAGATCGCCTGCCCTGAGGTCTTCATGCCTATATCAATAAGGCAAAACATCAGAGGCCATAGAATAGACCTACCACATCACAAGCCTATGTTTAACATAATATTAATTCTGAGACAGAAGAGATCATTAAGTATAGATCTGTACATCATATTAAATCCAGCACATTACGACATCTCTTTACTACATTTTCAAAATATATTCTGTGATAAGTTTCTAAAATAAGGTTATGTGGATGATGCTTATTACCTTTCTTATCCATGAGTTTATAAAGTTGTCATGTTTACTATTTTCAAGCCCCCGGATACATGATCCTTCGATGGCTATATAGCTCTTTTGACCCTGTCGCACTTTGATTATCATATAAATTCAAAAATGTCTTTACACAACAAGGCATTTTTAAAAAAAATTGTGCAGACAGGGAGATAAAGTGTCTAAATGATTAAAGTTTGGCAAAATAAGGATTTTTGTGACACGGCTACTAGAGGTAAGTATTGTTGAATCAGTAATTTGATTAATTTCTGTAATTTTTACCTGTTCTACAGAAAAGTGAATACCACACAAATAAAAGATTTTTTTGTTTTTGTTATGCGACTCATTCGAGATTGTTTGACTCTTGTAGAGATGTCACCAGCGTTAGGTGACCTCATCATTCTAATACCGAGAGTGATTCGGGACCTAAATATGAAAATCGAGTGTTTCCCTTATCATGCAGTCACGGTTTGAGGTAGGGTACTAATACCGGATTCAGTAACCGTGGCTAGCGACGATAGGTTTATAGCACCAAAAGTATAGTATCGACTTTGAACTTCGTTCTGTCGATATCGTGCTCTTGGTTGTTGCGATAAAACAATGCTGGTGAATTCTTTTCTAATTTGACTTTTAAAGAGATATTATGATCAATTTTAAAGTATTAAATTGGAGGGTGGTAATGATGAAAGATAACCAACTTATAGACATGTATAATGATATTGAATCGAAAAGCTACCCCGAGCTTGAAAAAAAGTGTATTATAGTTATTATTGATTTTTAAAAAATGTTATTTTTATATTACTTGCAGCATTCTCACAAAACTTCACACATTTATATAGAGTAACGTTTTTCAATGAATAATTTTGATATACCGGTAAAAGATATTTATTGACACCAATAATGATTTATTGATATCCATACTTATTTATTGACACCAATAATGATTTATTGATATCCATACTTATTTATTGATATCAGTAAGTAAGTAATTTTTATTTAAAGTCGGAACTATATACAGGTAAACAATAAACCTGAGCTAAGAGCTCTTTAACCGACTATATAGCATTAAAAAAACACAAAGCACTAATGATATATAATTGCATGCATAGACATAAAAACAGAAATTTGAAATAAAACAGGACGCATACATGTATACAGACATCACAAGTCATGCATATATATACACAGGGACTAGCTATATTAAGATGCGCATGCAGCACTGAAAACAGTTTGCATACTTATTCCATACTTATTTATTGATATCCATACTTATTTATTGAATTCAAAGGATCAGTTCAGGTTAACAAAAGAAAGGACCTACAAGGGAGAAAAATTTTCAGAAAAAGTCGCATTGTAATATCCAGTTTCTTTTGTTATTATTCTGTCGTACATACAAATGCATTTATTTATGATTATCTACAATGTTGAAATTAACCTTCAGATGGCTTGAACAGCATTTCCCCCATTTGATAACCGCTTTTGGCATGGATTTTGGCTTTGAAAGTCCTATAAGGCAGGCCTGTCCCTAAGATTGAAAGTTCTATAAGGCAGGCATGTCCCTAAGATTGAAAGTCCTATAAGGCAGACATGTCCCTAAGACTGAAAGTCCTATAAGGCAAGTCTGTCCCTAAGATTGAAAGTCGCATAAGGCAGGCCTGTCCCTCAAAGATGGAAAGTCGTATAAGGCAGGCCTGTCCCTAAGATGGAAAGTCGTATAAGGCAGGCCTGTCCCTAAGATGGAAAGTCGTATAGGTTACAATCTGGAAGAACAATAGTATTTTTAGGGGAAACCATACCATGGGGTCGAAATTCACGAAAACTCGACAAAACAATTAAGGGATTTTTTGGTAACCTGGTTTAAATATCCTTGTATTGTGTTTAGCATAGCTCAGTTAGGTGCACCGCTGGCAGTATACACTGGTTATTTTTTGCCAAGGTTCGAATCCGCCCAAGATAGGAAAGTCCAAAGATCTTATATTTTCTATTTCAACCATTTTCTAACGTAAAAGTGAAAAAAGATTTTTCAATCCGATGCAAACAACTTTAAAAAAATTTTGTATTTCAATGGAACAAATTTTATTAAAATACTTTTAGGTCACCTGATCTGAAAGCTCAAGTGAGCTTTTCTGATCACTTTTTGTCCGTCTGTCTGTCCGTAAACTTTTCTTCCTCAGAACCACTGGGCCAATTTTAATCAAACTTGGTACAAATCATCTATGGGTGAAGGAGATTCAAGTTTGTTCAAATGAAGGGCCATGTCCCCAACAAAGGAGATAATCACAAAAGGGCAAAAATAGGGTGTGGTCATTTTAAAATCTTCTCCAGAACGTCTATTGGCACTTTGCGGAACCACCGGATCAGAAAAGTTTACATTTACAGAAGGGTTCATGACATAGTGCAAATTCAAGTTTGTTAAAATCATGGTTTCCAGGGGTAAGTGCAGTGGCCACGTGGTCAAATTCTAAGATGACCCCAACCTAAGGTAGAACAAAGTACAACCTATTTGATTTGATGCAGAATTTTGTCTAGATTATGGAAATGATGGTTGTAGTCTGATAAAATATGTTTGACTTAGCTTAAATTGGATTTTCTGTTACAAAGTCACAAATTTTTTTTTGGGGGGGGGGGGATAGAAAGTACATTTTGTACATTTATTGCCGACTTTATGCAGGGAATCAAACAAAGTTGGTTCTAAACCATGCAGCCTGATCCAGTAGATTGTATCATGCCTTTTATATGCCAAAACTGTGCAGGTTTTTTGAATAATGAAAGAAATATGGACTAAAATTGTCAAAAACGTCTGCATTTTTTCGTTCCGCATACCCTCATTTTTTGCATCTGACAGACCCATTCATGAAAAAAGTTGTATATACTATAGCTACACATCAAAAGTTTTCTGATTTACTCCTCTGTCGAATGGTATGGAGTATGTTTGTGTAGCATATTAATCTATTAGGCTGTAAAACAGGAAAATGTTATCCCCCTCCCCAAATTTGAGAAACCGCCTAAATTTTGTGGCTTTATATAATATGGTAATTTTATCAATGCTAAAGTGGTTAATCATTCACAACAATGCAAAAATAGCATGAATAAGCTGTATTAGAGCCTAGATACATTGTTTTTAATGCTGTTCATCAAAAGTATGGCACACCTACTAAGTCACAAGGTGTTTTCGCTCCACAATTACAGTGTATGGAGTTGGAGGATTTTCATTTTAAAGTTCTTTTGATATGCTAAAAGCCATATCCCAGAAAACCATTTACGATTTGAAGCCAAATAGCAACAAGTTTAGAATGACTTATTTGTGTCTTTTTAATAGCAATTATTCATCATAATCAAACCTCCCATTATAATACTTTGAATTCGCCAACAACTATGAATTCACCATAACTGGTGCAGTTATGCTAAGAATTCCTAATGCTTGTGACATGAAAATATACTGAATTTCTTAAAACCACTAGTAAATTTAAATCCCTAACACTGTTGAAGTACCATATCCACTTTGTCATCAATGCGGCATTTGAAATAATATTACAATGCTAAAGAATAGTATTCAGTGATATTAACTATACAAGTTTACACATTACTTATGTCATATATGTTATAAGTATGTCACATGTGCTATAAGTACATGTGCTACCGGTCGACAGGGGTCGATGCTGACTCCTCCTAGGCACCTGATCCCACCTCTGGTGTGTCCAGGGGTCCGTGTTTGCCCAACTCTCTATTTTGTATTGCTTATAGGAGTTATGAGATTGATCACTGTTATCTTCACCTTTCATACATCCATATTCATACAATGTCATATAAACTATTCACTAATTGTTAAATATATGGACAGGAAAATGAGCAGAATGAAGACATGAATGACTATAATTTGTGTTAATTGGAAAGTATACAAAACAGACACCAATTCTCTAACAATATTATTTTTCCGCGTGATCTCAAATGACAACGCAAGTAAAAAGCTAAATCTATTTGCACCACAAGCACAAAATATATAGTGAACAGTAAAAGTAAAGTTGTGAATGTATATCGCGTCGAGATCATCATCGTTAGAGTAAAAGATTCTCAGTCAAGATTATCATCACTGTTGAGTCAACAGCAGCCTTTAGAATGTTCGGACAGTAGTCGTGCGCCGTGACATGAACAAAACTCGGTGTGGCGAAGGTGAAGGTTGTTCAGCAGTCAGCGACAATTATTAGATTGTCGGCAGTCAAGGTCTGTACAGTGCATATGAGTGAGATTGCGGACTTCCACTGTAGCTGATTCTTTGGTATAAAGTACTGGTTCAAGCTGACCATATGACACATACTATCTGTTGTCGTTCAGATTGGCAGTGTGACTTTGACACCAGATGCTGGGCTGGTACCTTGCTCTGAGGACATCCTGTAAGCATCTTCTGTTATTGGCAAATGTGAAGCAGGTTAATTTGATGATGGTGTAGATTTATAGTGCAGGTTTGTTGTAGCGAGGCGACGATGGTGGTCGACCCTCGGTTAATTTGTCAGTTGTCGAGGCCTAGAAATACCAAAGCTGATCCAGGGAAGAACATGTCTTCACTTTTTTTCCATACAATTTGAGGACATAAGAACGTGCAAAAGACACATCTTGTTCTGCGTATGGTCAGTTTTTAAATCGAGACAAGCCACTGACAAACAAGGTGGTGCTACAGGGGTTTCAGCATTCAACAGTCTCGTTTAAAGTCAGTATTTTACTAATTTTATGGTCATTATATCGATCTAGTTCGTCAATTCAACCAACCATTGGGTCAAATGCTGTTTGATGTGTTTCATACAGATTGTTAGGCCGATTTGATCAAGATATAGGGATCCCGGCGGGTGTGAACGGTCGACAGGGGATACTTACTCCTCCTAGGCACCTGATCCCACATCTGGTATATCCAGGGGTTTGTGTTTGCCCCACTTTCTAATTTCTATTCCTTATAGGAGTTATGACATTGATCACTGTTCGTTATTTTCACCTTTCATTTGCTTCCACGTTAGTCAGTATTCCAAAGGTTGTCAGTGAATGGATGTCCTTTCCAACAAGTTCCTGCAGTTTTGTGTCAGCAACGCGCTTTCCTATTTGGTATAAACTGCTTGTGCTGTCACATTCCATAAGTGCATGTGCTGCTGGGAAACTTTCAATGAACTTCACACCAAGTTTTGTCACAATGGAATGCTAAAAATATATGTTTGTTTCCTGAATTACATGTACCTGGACTCAAAGCTGCTGACTTGGATTTGTTTCTGACCAAATTTCCGGACAAAAATTATTTCCGGATCGGAATGTGTTTTGATTCCGATCCGGGTTAGCTTCTAAATCAAACAATAATAATAATTTTAAAACTTACCTATCTACTTGGAATTTTTGATTTGGTAACAGGAAACAAAAAATTATTTCATTTTTGGCCCAACAGCACCAAAACATCAGTATCATCACTTTCGAACAACCAGTTGATCATGAGTGGAAGACAGGTCGATGGCATGAAGCAGCATTCTTATATCCGCTTCTTCTTAGAAACTGAAAAGGCTTGGAATGGTAGCTGTCTCTTTGGATGTGACAAGTTTAGCTACCGGTATATGTCCTTCATGAACCCCTCCGGCACGAACTATTCTCTGATTTTCTAATGACATACTGTGTGCAACACTGATAACGTGGTCAGAGACAAAGGCAACATGGGACAACTATGCTTCCTTATACCTTCACGAATCGTTGGTAATTCGGAACCTGACGATTTGCTTGGATAACGTATTTAGCTTGCTCTGTTTCTCCACGCCTGTTTCGTTCTGCTGCCTTCACACTAAGGTTTTGGTCATATCTGTCAAATTCAACAGCCACTGATTCTATACCTTGATTTCTGTCAAAGGAGTTCATCATCAACTTCAGCAAGACACCAGCAAGGTCGAAAAATGTGTCCTTAAGGTAGGTAAATACTATTAGAAATTTCTGTCAATCGAATTTTTTTTTCATTTAAATAACTTTTAACAACTCATAAACTAACTAAAAAGCCCATATAAGACATACCTTTGCAGGTTTATTTTTATACTATGTGCTACAGAGCACATATACCCCCAAATGCAAAAGCCAAATTCTAACACAAGAATGCATTATCTCATGTTTTATTAAAAATATGCACCAAAGCACATCATATTAAGCTATAATATATAAAAACCAATAGCTATTCATTTACTGAGAGAATTTTTAAAGATATTCAATTTAAAACATACACAATTGCTGTTTAATCTGCTCACATCCTCCAGAAAAAAAATCACAGAATATCGCAATTTTGAAAAATTCTCAAAATCTAAATTGTTTACATGCCAGTTTTTCTTTAAAAATATTTAGAATTATATCTAAGGTTAACAAAAAAACATATTTTACTATAGTTGACCAGAGATATTTTGCAAAATGGTCTCTTGAATATGTAAACCCCCATTTTTAAATTTAAGTTTTACAATTATTCTTTGCACACTTTCAAAATAGTAAATTGTAACAGCAAATACAGTCTTAAAATCAAGATTAACAGAATATGACAATATATATATATATGTAAAACATACTGAAAATTTTGTCCTACCAGACAATTAGAACACAAGGAGTGGGGGGGGGGGGGGGCACCCCCACCCCTTCCTTTTTCTCACAATTTTTTTGGTGTGTGTGTTATTCTTTTTTTGTTTGGCTATCAATCATATAATACATAAAATACATACATGCTATCTCATACTTATAGAAAAAATAAATATAGTGTAACATATATGTAGATTCTAGCAACTACAGCTCATGTACAAATAATTTTGTTTCTTGAAAGTACTTGTGAAGAAGAGTTCAAATATTCAACAACTTTGCTAATGATTTTCTGAGGATTTATAATTCTGGGTTTCTTTGAACCAAACACACTCCCTAAAATTCAGTGTGAATTCCTCTGTGAGGATCACGCCTATGTATGATTTTTAACTTGTTCAGGCTTAGATTGCAAGCTATGAGCCTTTTAAGCCTATGAGCCTTTCAATGTAGATATTACATTGCTTTGTACCATTGGAGCTAGTGAGGACTCCACACTATAATAATTCATGGTAAATATATCTAAGATTCACATTTGAATGCTAAATTTGACTCGTACAGTTCTCGTAAACTACAAACATCTAACAAAAAAGTTATAACTGCATGGAACTTTCTAGTCGGTGTTTAAAATTTAAAACCGGATACGTAAAAGCACGGACTCACTGAATTGGCCAGTATTGCAATATACTGATGCCTCTAGCTGCTTTGCTGGGCCTGATTTCGTAGTGTTTTTTCTTCTTCATATTTCCTTCATCACAATAGGGCGAGGAAGATATTGTGGACAGATCATGTCTTTGTACCTCTTCATGGTTGACTTCTCGCACTTGCAATCGGCGAGAGAGGACCACTGAGTTAATTCTCTTTGGTCTTATTTACAGGCTTTGTTATATCGGCAGCGGTTTTGACTTTCAGTTTCGCCTCTGTGTCCCAATATGAAAACACATTAATAACTATCCACAAACATGCAAAATCAGACCAGCTAAACTGTAAAATCTTGATTTAAAATCATTGCTTATACAGTGCCACGTGGTACCATGTTAATTATACATAACCCTGTAAGTATTACATAATGTATATGTAAACTCACATGTCCTAATCTGTGCACATTTATGTTAGTTGTGCATATCATATTTAACCACTTAAGCTTAGATATAATTGCCATAGAATAACCTTTCTGTCATTTTATGCAAATCTAGAAAATTTACGCAGTTTCTTAAATTTGGGGAGGGATAACACTTTGCCTAATAGATTGTGCTACACAAACATACTCTATACCATTCCACAGAGGAGTAAATCAGAAAACTTTTGATGTGTAGTATATGCAACTTCTTTCATGAATGGGTCTGTCAGATGCAAAAAATGAGGGTACGCGAATCGAAAAATGCAGACGTTTTTGACAATTTCAGTCCATATTTCTTTCATTATTCACAAAAACTTGCACAGTTTTGGCATTTAAAAGGCATGATACAATCTACTGGATCAGGCTGCATGGTTTAGAACCAACTTTGTTTGATTCCCTGCATAAAGTCGGCCATAAATGTACAAAATGTACTTTCTATCCCCCCCCCCCCCCCCCAAGAAATTGTGACTGACAGAAAATCCAATTTAAGCTAAGTCAAACATATTTTATCAGACTACAACCATCATTTCCATAATCTAGACAAAATTCTGCATCAAATCATATAGGTTGTATTTTGTTCTACCCTAGGTTGGGATTACTCCCGTTTTTAAGCCTCTTTTGAAAAATGACCACAGAACTAGGTAGGGTGGGGCCACAATATGGGGTTAAATGTTTACATGCAAATATATAGGGAACATTTTTAAAAAATATTCCTCTCAAGAACCACTGGTCCAGGAAAGTTGAAATTTACATGAAACCTTCCTGACATAGTGCAAATTTAAGTTTGTTAAAATCATGGTTCCCGGGGGTAGGGTGGGGCCACAATAGGGGATCAAATTTTTTTTATGCTGATATATATAGGGAAAATCTTTCAAAATACCTTTTGACCTAGGGTTTTCATATTTTGTATGTACATTTTTTTTTACAGAAAGATCTTTCATGTGATACAATGGTGTGTGATCTTGTGACCTTGACCTGGAAGTTTGACCTACTTTTCATTTATCTTTCCATGACCTTGCGACATTGAACTCGGAGATTGACCTATTTTTAAGAAACACAACCTATTAAATATATCCGAAACTATTCTAGTTAGGGTTTTCATATTTTGTATATAAATTCTTTATGACAAGACCTTGTAGCGCAATGTTGTTTGATCTTTTGACCTTGGAGTTTGGCCTAATTTGGAAAAAAAAACTTCACTTGTTCAATACCTTTTTCATATTTTGTATATGTTCAAGATATAGGGCTCACAGCGGATGTGAACAGTCGACAGGAGATGCTTACTACTCTTAGGCACCTGATCCTACCCGTGATATATTCAGGGGTCCGTATTTGCCCAACCTCCTGATAGGAGTTATGAGATTGCTCATTGTTCGTTATCTTTACCTTTTCATATAGATTCTTTATGGCAGTTTGGTACTTATAAAATCTCTGACCTATTCATTTGTATATATAGATTTCATAGGGCAAGACCTTTCATTTCATGCTACTCGTAGGGATCCGGGTTAGAATAGGTCCTCAGTAACCCCTTGCTTGTCGTAAGAGGCTACTAAATGGGGCGGTTCTTAGGAAGAGACCGCAAAAACCGAGGCCTTGTGTTACAGCAGGCGTGGCACGATGAAGACACCTCCCTGGTAAATGGCCATAAGCGCCGAACATAGGGCTAAATTTTGCAGCCCTTATGAGTGAAAAATTCTCGAGCGGGACGTTAAACAAAAGTGGATGGCAAGCGAACCTGGATGGACCAACATGTTGAACTTAGTAGGCTGACGGAAGATGCCAAAGGAAGTACCTAACGCGCATGTGCGATGGATGCAAGTAGTCGAAGAATGGGAATTTGCATTTAAGATGAGTGCCCAACGCGCTTAAGATGAATGCCCAACGCGGATGTGCCATGGATGCAAGTAAACGTAGAATGGGAATTTGCATATAAGATGAGTTATCTTTCCTGGCCCGTGTATTTATTTATTTCCATAACGGGGCTTATTAGGTCTTTCCACCTTTCTGTGGAAAGACCTATTGATATTCTTCTGTTTATTATTAGGTCTTTCCACCTTTCTGTGGAAAGACCTTTTGTTATTGTTCTGTTTTTTATTATTATTATTATTATTATTATTATTTGTCTTCTTTTCTTTCCGCCGCGAGAAGCTCTTGACGTTTTAAGACTTATCGAAAAACAATTTAGACCATCATATTTGACATCTCGAAACATGCTCAGATCTCACCCTGCGTATTTGATCTTTGACCCCTAACGAACTTATGGGACTTTACGCAAAAAACCCTTGTTATCGGATCACCTCGAAAACCGTAAATGATAAGAGCATGAAACTTTCACTAAATTCTTAAGTCGATCAAGCTGAAGCGTTGTAGTGTTTACTTTTAAGTTTTCAGTGATCCCTAAAGGGAGTTAATGGCCCTGAAAGTTTACAATTTTTACGGAAAAATTCAAAACTCCTAAAATATAAGTCGTAGAAAGACGGAACCAACTGGAATGGAATACTTGACCTTTGACCTTGAAAATCAGGTCAAGGTCAAAGGTCAAGGTCATCTAGAAACTTTGAAAATAAGCAATTTTCATACCGTCTAAAGCATATAAAGTACAGATAAGGTATACTATGCACAAGTAGTCAAGAACCAACTTAAGTCAACGCATATCATTACCATTCTGAACTTTGACCTTTGTTCGATTTACAGCGACTTGCGTAAAAACCATTGTTACCACTACAGTATGGAAACCGTAAATGGTACGAACACGAAATGTTCACTAAACTTATTGTCTGACCAATTGTAAAAGATGACTTCCTGTTTTTGATGATTCGTTGATCCCTAACGGGAATTAATGCCCTTGAAAGTTTTAGATTTCGCGTAGAAATTTACAACTCCTAAAGTATTTGTCGTAGGAAGACAGGACCAACTGAAGTGACATCCCTGACCATTGACCTTGAAAATTAGGTCAAGGTCAAAGGTCAAGGTCATCTAGAAACTTTGAAAATAAGCAATTTTCACACCGTCTAAAGCATATAAAGTACAGATTAGGTATAATATTCACAATAAGTCAAGAACCAACTTAAGTCAATGCATTGCATTACGACTCTGAACTTTGACCTTTGTTCGATTTACAGCGACTTGCGTAAAAACCATTGTTATCACTACAGTATGGAAACCGTAAATGGGATGAACACGAAATGTTGACTAAACTTATTGCCTGATCAATTGTAAAAGATGACTTCCTGTTTTTGATGATTCGTTGATCCCTAACGGGAATTAATGCCCTTGAAAGTTTTTGATTTCGCGTAGAAATTTACAACTCCTAAAGTATTTGTCGTAGGAAGACAGGACCAACTGAAGTGACATCCCTGACCTTTGACCTTGAAAATTAGGTCAAGGTCAAAGGTCAAGGTCATCTAGAAACTTTGAAAATAAGCAATTTTCACAGCGTCTAAAGCATCTAAAGTACAGATTAGGTATAATATGCACAATATGTCAATAAGCAACTTAAGTCAATGCATTGCATTACGACTCTGAACTTTGACCTTTCTTCGATTTACAGCGACTTGCGTAAAAACCATTGTTATCACTACAGTATTGAAACTGTAAATGGGACAAACACGAAATGTTCACTAAACTTATTGCCTGATCAATTGTAAAAGATGACTTCCTGTTTTTGATGATTCGTTGATCCCTAACAGGAATTAATGCCCTTAAAAATTTTAAATTTAGCGTAGAAATTTACAACTCCTAAAGTATTTGTTGTAGGAAGACAGGACCAACTGAAGTGACATCCCCGACCTTTGACCTTGAAAATTAAGTCAAGGTCAAAGGTCAAGGTCATCTAGAAACTTTGAAAATAAGCAATTTTTATACCATCTAAAGCATATAAATTACACATTTTTTTGTATTCAGAGACATTGTTTGAATGTCTGAAAAGGTGGAAAGACCTCTAATTGTTCGCGAACAATTAGGATTACTAGTTATTATTAGGTCTTTCCACCTTTCTGTGGAAAGACCTTTTGTTATTGTTCTGTTTTTTATTATTATTATTATTATTATTATTTGTCTTCTTTTCTTTCCGCCGCGAGAAGCTCTTGACGTTTTAAGACTTATCGAAAAACAATTTAGACCATCATATTTGACATCTCGAAACATGCTCAGATCTCACCCTGCGTATTTGATCTTTGACCCCTAACGAACTTATGGGACTTTACGCAAAAAACCCTTGTTATCGGATCACCTCGAAAACCGTAAATGATAAGAGCATGAAACTTTCACTAAATTCTTAAGTCGATCAAGCTGAAGCGTTGTAGTGTTTACTTTTAAGTTTTCAGTGATCCCTAAAGGGAGTTAATGGCCCCGAAAGTTTACGATTTTTACGGAAAAATTCAAAACTCCTAAAATATAAGTCGTAGAAAGACGGAACCAACTGGAATGGAATACTTGACCTTTGACCTTGAAAATCAGGTCAAGGTCATCTGGAAACTTTTAAAATAAGCACTTTTCATACAGTTAAAAGCATTGAAAGTACAGAAAAAGTGTTGTATGCACAAGTAGTCACAAACCAACTTATTCCAACGCATTGCATTACGACTCTGAACTTTGACCTTTCTTCAATTTACAGCGACTTGCGTAAAAACCATTGTTATCACTACAGTATGGAAACCGTAATTGGTACGAACATGAAATGTTCACTAAACTTATTGCCTGATCAATTGTAAAAGATGACTTCCGGTTTTTGATGGTTTCTCGATCCGTAACGGGAATTAATGCCCTTGAAAGTTTTCGCTTTCGCGTAGAAATTTACAACTCCTAAAGTATTTGTCGTAGTAAGACAGGACCAACTGAAGTGACATCCCTGACCTTTGACCTTGAAAATTAGGTCAAGGTCAAAGGTCAAGGTCATCTAGAAACTTTGAAAATAAGCAATTTTCATACCGTCTAAAGCATATAAAGTACAGATAAGGTATACTATGCACAAGTAGTCAAGAACCAACTTATTCCAACGCATTGCATTACGACTCTGAACTTTGACCTTTCTTCAATTTACAGCGACTTGCGTAAAAACCATTGTTATCACTACAGTATGGAAACCGTAATTGGTACGAACACGAAATGTTCACTAAACTTATTGCCTGATCAATTGTAAAAGATGACTTCCGGTTTTTGATGGTTTCTCGATCCGTAACGGGAATTAATGCCCTTGAAAGTTTTCGATTTCGCGTAGAAATTTACAACTCCTAAAGTATTTGTGGTAGGAAGACAGGACCAACTGAAGTGACATCCCTGACCTTTGACCTTGAAAATTAGGTCAAGGTCAAAGGTCAAGGTCATCTAGAAACTGAAAATAAGCAATTTTTATACCATCTAAAGCATATAAAGTACACATTTTTTTGTATTCAAAGACATTGTTTGAATGTCTGAAAAGGTGGAAAGACCTCTAATTGTTCGCGAACAATTAGGATTACTAGTTATTATTATTATTATTATTATTATTTTTCCTCCCCGTGATTTTGAGTTTCAAGATTTATCGAAAAGATTTATAGTCCATAAGAATGTACTCCTTAAAAGATTTTGGCAGTTCACCCTGCGTATATGAACTTTGACCCCTCAAGGAGTTATTGCCCCTTTTGCAATAAAAGCTTGTTATCGCTACTCCTCCGAAATCGTACACCGTAAAGATACCAAACCTTCACCAATGTCTTCGACTAGTCAAGGAGACTCTTCAATCTATTCATTGCGAAATGATTCTTCGACCCCTTTTATGAGTTATTGCCCCTGAAAGTTTTTGATTTTTACAAATAATTGAAAAAATTTAAAACCATTTATCCTAGAGACATGGGACCAACTGCATTAGAATCTTCATCCTTTGACCTTTTGATTTATATCAAGGTCAAAGGTCAAGGTCATTCAAAATATGAGAAATTTAGCTCTTTTTATATCTCTTTTGTCTTTCAACATATACTACATATCATTGCATCTTTAGTATGTCCTTTTAAATCTATTTTAAAGATTTAATTCCTGTACCTTAAGACTGACCCTTTTAAAAGTTATTGCCCCTTAGAGTATTAACCTTGTTATCGCTACTCCTCCGAAACCGTACACCGTAAAGATACCAAACCTTCACCAATGTCTTCGACTAGTCAAGGAGACTCTTCAATCTATTCATTGCGAAATGATTCTTCGACCCCTTTTAAGAGTTATTACCCCTGAAAGTTTTTGATTTTTACAAATAATTGAAAAAATTTAAAACCATTTATCCTAGAGACATGGGACTAACTGTATTAGAATCTTCATCTTTTGACCTTTTGATTTATATCAAGGTCAAAGGTCAAGGTCATTCAAAATATGAGAAATTTAGCTCTTTTTATATCTCTTTTGTCTTTCAACATATACTACATATCATTGCATCTTTAGTATGTCCTTTTAAATCTAGTTTAAAGATTTAATTCCTGTACCTTAAGACTGACCCTTTTAAAGGTTATTGCCCCTTAGAGTATTAACCTTGTTATCGCTACTCCTCCGAAACCGTACACCGTAAAGATACCAAACCTTCACCAATGTCTTCGACTAGTCAAGGAGACTCTTCAATCTATTCATTGCGAAATGATTCTTCGACCCCTTTTAAGAGTTATTACCCCTGAAAGTTTTTGATTTTTACAAATAATTGAAAAAATTTAAAACCATTTATCCTAGAGACATGGGACCAACTGCATTAGAATCTTCATCCTTTGACCTTTTGATTTATATCAAGGTCAAAGGTCAAGGTCATTCAAAATATGAGAAATTTAGCTCTTTTTATATCTCTTTTGTCTTTCAACATATACTACATATCATTCCATCTTTAGTATGTCCTTTTAAATCTATTTTAAAGATTTAATTCCTGTACCTTAAGACTGACCCTTTTAAAAGTTATTGCCCCTTAGAGTATTAACCTTGTTATCGCTACTCCTCCGAAACCGTACACCGTAAAGATACCAAACCTTCACCAATGTCTTCGACTAGTCAAGGAGACTCTTCAATCTATTCATTGCGTAAAGATTCTTCGACCCCTTTTATGAGTTATTGCCCCTGAAAGTTTTTAATTTTTACAAATAATTGAAAAAAATTAAAATCATTTATCCTAGAGACATGGGACCAACTGCATTAGAATCATCATCCTTTGACCTTTTAATTTATGTCAAGGTCAAAGGTCAAGGTCATTCAAAATATGAGAAATTTAGCTCTTTTTATATCTCTTTTGTCTTTCAACATATTCTACATATCATTGCATCTTTAGTATGTCGTTTTAAATCTATTTTAAAGATTTAATTCCTGTACCTTAAGATTGACCCCTTTAAAAGTTATTGCCCTTTACAGTATTAACCTTGTTATCGCTACTCCTCTGAAACCATAGACCGTAGAGACACCAAACCTTCACCAATGTCTTCAACTATTCAAGGAGACTCTTCAATCTATGCATTGCGAAAAGATTCTTCGACCCCTTTTATGAGTTATTGCCCCTGAAAGTTTTTGATTTTAACAGTTAATTGAAATTTTTTAAAACCATTTATCCTAAAGACATGGGACCAACTGCATTATAATCTTCATTCTTTGACCTTTTAATTTATGTCAAGGTCAAAGGTCAAGGTCATTCAAAATATGAGAAATTTAGCTCTTTTTTGATCTCTTTTGTCTTTCAACATATACTACATATCATTGCATCTTTAGTATGTCCTTTTAAATCTATTTTAAAGATTTAATTCCTGTACCTTAAGATTGACCCCTTTAAAAGTTATTGCCCCTTACAGTATTAATCTTGTTATCGCTACTCCTCTGAAACCATAGACCGTAGAGACACCAAACCTTCACCAATGTCTTCAACTATTCAAGGAGACTCTTCAATCTATTCATTGCGAAATATTCTTCAACCTCTTTTATGAGTTATTGCCCCTGAAAGTTTTTGATTTTTACAAATAATTGAAAAAAATTAAAACCATTTTTCCTAGAGACATGGGACCAACTGCATTAGAATCTTCATTCTTTGACTTTTTAATTTATGTCAAGGTCAAAGGTCAAGGTCATTCAAAATATGAGAAATTTAGCTTTTTTTTTATATCTCTTTTGTCTTTCAACATATACTACATATAATTGAATCTTTAGTATGTCCTTTTAAATCCATTTTGAAGATTTGATACCTGTACCCCAAGACTGACCCCTTTAAAAGTTATTGCCCCTTACATTATCAACCTTGTTATCGATACCCCTTTGAAACCATAGACCATAAAGACACCAAACCTTCACCAATGTCTTCGGTTTCTCAAAGCACAACTTCAACATATTCAGTGTGAAAGGATCCGCTGACCCCTTACATGAGTTATTGCCCTTTTATGTGTTTGTGTTAATCGTTAACTTTTAAACGGATAATCATAGAAACATGGGACCAACTGCAATGTGATCATTGACCTTTGACCCTGAATATTAGGTAAAGGTCAAAGATCAAAGTTACTTCAAATATTGAGAATTTAGCTCTTTTTATATTTCTTTTGTCTTTCAACATACATCATTTTTCATTGCATCATTAGTATGTTCTTTTAAAACCAATTAAACCATCTTTCTTGGCCCTTAAGCCGGGTTCCTTTAAAAATTATTGCCCATCTTACAAATAAAGCTTGTTATCGCTAGTCCTTCGAAACCGTTAACCCTGGAGATACCAAACCTTAATCATTAATGTTTTGTACTGATTTAGTAGACTCTTCAATCTATTCAGTGCGAAAAGATTCACCAACCCCTTTAAATAGTTATGGCCCCTGAAAGTTTTCCAAGTTTACATTGACTTGAAAGTTTTTTGGCTTCATTTGACCTACTGAAGAATGGATCAAGATTGAAGGTCAAGAAACAAATCCAGAAAAGGTGGAAAGACCTCTAATTGTTCGCGAACAATTAGGATTACTAGTATTCTAGTTAAGCCTGCTTAATTGAGAAGCTTGTTTTATGTTTATCTCAAAACTTTCGTAAGAAGTGACAACTCTGGGAAAAAATTAGCGAAAGCATTCAATGTTTTCAAAATTTTATCCTTTGAGATCAAGGAGACTTTCCTGGAGAAATCATGATACCACAACAAAGCCTTCAATTTCAAAATTCTTTAATTAATGCATTATGTTACATTCTTTAGACCAGTCGCAATAGCCCAGTGGTTAGGTTGCTCGCTTCGAAACGGGAGGTCCTGCATTCGATTCTTGGTCCCGGCTGAGATTGATATAGAATGTGACTGTTCCTTCGCCAAGCGTTCAGCATTGGAAACGAAAGTCTTTCGGATATACATGTACATGGTGTTCTGTTCAGACAACTCATTCTTTTGCACCTTTGTGTTTTAAATAGGCCGTAGATGGAAAGGAGCGAAAGGGATGAAGAGGTCATCCATCCAAAAACTGAACAAAGCTCGCCGTTGCTTAAAAGTTGCGGATCAAGGGAGAATGAGATCACTATAAAACCTACCTCACTAGCGAGGCAGTCGAAGTTCCCCACATACTATCCGCTACACTGCGATAGTAAGTAAAAGGGAGACGAACACAGTTGCGAGGGCTAAGGAGAGAAAACGCGAAGGTGACGGAGCAAAAGTATATTATCCTGCCTCTAATAAAAATATTTTAATAAGCTGAAACCAATACTAAATACAACAATACAATGCCTCTTACTAACCTAATGTTGCCAATATGCCCCTTCTACGTGGTTTACTGTCGACACTTATGTATCATGACGTTATGAGAATACTTATACCCTGTCACTAGAAATTCAATCTGATTAAAATACAGATCTCTCAAACAGTGCACAGTGCAGACAGATCTGACAACGACAAATAGAGGGCCATGTTCTATGACGTAAACATTACCTTAATAATTTGCATGAAAGTTAATTATAACAGCCAATCACAATGATTGACTTTCTCAAATACACCAACCACACTTGATTTTGACGCCATTTCTTCTTGATATGCAGCTCCAAAGTAACAAAGGATTATTTGGAATAGGAAGGCTGAAAGAAAAGCAGTCGCATATTCTGACATCGATAATTAGAGAAGAGGAGTATGTGGTAGTCTTGCCAACCGTATTCGGAAAGTCTTTGCCGTACCAGGTGGCCAAAACTGTGTCCAACGAACTGAATCATGAATTCCGCAAAGTCATCGTGTGTTCGCCCCTCATTTCTTTACTGCAAGACCAAGTATCTCGTCTGCAGACACATGAGAATTTTCTTTTAGCTGCGTACAAAAGTAAGAAATAATTAGTAGACAGGACTAAAACGCGAAATATCCGTATATTACATTAAATCTTGTGACTAAGATTTTGTGTTAAGATCAGCCCGTAGTACTACCCCAGCATGCTAGAGGTTCAACGACGAGATACTTTTTAAAGTGCTAAGCGTAAGCTGTGCTTTATTGTCGCCAGTTGGATTTTGCTTTCGTTATTGCGTTTCCGGTTTATTGCCACCTATAGGCAAATTTATGCATAGCTTTAGTTAACAAGTCGTGTTTAAATTAGTCGTAATTGTGCAACCGATCTAGTACGGGGTTTGCATTCATATCCGCAGGGTCAATTTTGAGCAGTTGTTCGGAAATATAGTTCGTTGGACCGTGGATAGAATATGCATAAAAAGCTGATATTTTTGCTTTCATTCTGGGGAAAAGTACGACACAAGAAGCAGATCATTCTTTAAAATTCCCGTTTGAATATACGTCTGTAATAATTAAAGTGATTATTTAGACATTCATTCGTGCAACCTTTAAAAAGTTGACTCGTTTGAACTCGGAGGCTAATAGCTGGTGAAAACGAATCTGTGGTAGAGATGCAATGTTTGCTTTCTATCACATCTATATGTACTGGAATGGTAAATCTGTTGTAGAGATGTAATGTTTGCTTTCTATCACATCTATCACATCTATATTGACTGGAATGGTAAATCTGTTGTAGAGGTGTAAAGTTTGCCCAAGTCTGCGCTGGATGTTCCTAGAAGAAAAACTGTGTTCCTAACTACCTAGCAACAACAAAAAAGGGACACTTATCTAACAATGTTTTTTAACATCATAATGAAACTACAACGACAAGAAACAAAAACACGGCATAATTTTGCATTTGCATACTTGTAAAGAAAGACGTCATGATTACCAATCACGAGTTGGTTGTTATTGTTGATTGGCTGTAATATCTTAACGACAATCATTATTGCTGTAATATTAGGAATTGTTCTCTATGGTTCATATTTTAACACTAAATTACTTAAGGGCCATTTTTGCCAGGTATGGCTCTGATAATTTTATCAAAGTAAAGAAAATGACGGCAAAACGTCATGTTTATGATGTCATGATTCCAGTTTTACGTCATTTCAATGAAATGAAAAATAAAAACTGAGATGCATCGGGATTCTTGCACAATTTATACTCTTAATTTTGAAATAAAAACGCCTCTGTCGTTTTCGATGGGCAAAGAAAGCCTTTTTCATTTATATTTATTTGTACCAGTAACATGCCAAAGAAGTTTGTTCTTGAAGAAATAAAAAAAAAAAAACGAAGGCAGTGTATCCGGCCGATAGCAGGAAAATGGCGACCGTCTTTATTTCTTCTCCACGCACCCTTGTCATGTTTCTAATTGAGAAGATGAGAGACAGTGAAGATGAATCTTTCCACTCTTCTTTTATCACCAGAGCCTGTAATATGCGTCTAATTTGTAAGTTGTTTTTTTTCGATATGTTCAGCGTCCGTATTGTCACGGCAGAAAAGAGTCTCTATATCAACCATGATTATCTCGTCACCTCGACGATTCCCGCGAGAATATGCAGACCCTTCTTTTTTTTTTAAAAAAAAAACTGTTTTGTGCAGACTTTCGTGAAAAGTAATTATTTCTTTGCGGAAGTCGTTGAATAGTAAAGTCCTACAATTTTTTCAAAGCAAAATAATCTCCTCTCTGCAAATCAGGCTTAATTGACTGTCGTGGAGCCTCTTCGATCTACAAGATTTGATATGCAGTGCCAATTGATTTGATAAGACACAATATAGCTCTCCTTTTAAAGAAAAAAAGAAACAAAAACATTGCAGAAACATTGATGGACAATGATGGAATTGAAATTAAAAATCTTCTCAAGGGCTAGTAACTAAATATAACTGGTTATATATATTGAAATGAAGTTAAAATGATTCATCAATATTAATAATGTACTGTTTGTCCTTAAAAGAAAGAGAAAGGTTGGAGCCATTACTTTGCTCGAGACAAGATGTATGGGACTCTAGGCTGTAATACCATTTGAAGTATTTGTTTGAGTGATATAGCAGTGGCGTAGCTACCTATGAAGCACGGAAGCATGTGCTTCCACATTGTTGCGGTAAAAAAAAAAAAAAAAAAGAAAGATATAATTCAAAGTCAATTTAAAATGAATATTAGATTTTAAACAATATAAAAATGTCTCAAAATAAAAAAAATTGCAGTAAAACGGATAATCGGGTTTTCTTTTAAATTGAAGGAATTTACGATGTCCCTACCCCGTGTACCTGTGTTTAAAATCAAAGAAAATGTGTATTGGAGACTTTGAAATACCTTTCTTAATTGTCTAAAATGCACCATCGTGGGCTTCGCCCCCTGGGTCCCCACCAGGGACCTAGGGGCGGTCCCAACCCCCTGCCCTTTTTGCTTCCATATTTATCTTCCCCCAAGCTACGCCGCTGTATAGTCAGGTTTTTCAGAGTGTACAAAGGAACCAGTTTGGTATGGCATTGACAAATCAAAATTCATTTCATACCAAAATTAATAATCCACGCTTGCAAGGAAAAGGAGTTGATGGATGCTATATATCATAACTGTCCATAAGAATAAATCTGAAAAGCTCTTCCCTCCTTTGAATCCTTTATTACAATAGACCAAATATACAAGCTATTCTCTTTCTGTATTGACACCCAAATACGAAATTGATTAGATTATTCAACCCACTTCGAATGGTTTATACTGATCGAATATCACAACAACAAAAAACTGTTATAAAACACACTACTAGGCACTTCTAAGGCATACTGGTGAGTGTTCATAGGAACGTATGCAATGTCTTTATAATAAAATGTGACTCCCTTCAAATCCAAACTAAGTGATTCCTGTGTACATGCACGCGACACAAAAAGTACTCACACATACACACCGAGTCTACGTAGTTTTGTCCATATGGTTAAAGTCATTTAATTTTTCTCAGGCCACTTAAGTACGAGATTGAAGGCTACAATTTAAATTGTTATTGACAGTGGTTGTCACGAGAACTGGATTTATTGGCACCCCCGTCACTTCTAACTACAGCACTACCTCACTTCTAACTACAGCACTACCTCGGTATTACAAAACTCATTATAACGTCGCCTTTGCTGTAATGCCCAAATTGCTCTTTGACAAACGTTTGCGACATATTGAGGGACATGTAGTACTGTAACTGTATATACTGGTATATTGAGGGACATGTAGTACTGTACCTGTATATACTGGTATATTGAGGGACATGTAGTACTGTACCTGTATATACTGGTATATTGAGGGACATGTAGTACTGTACCTGTATATACTGGTATATTGAGGGACATGTAGTACTGTACCTGTATACTGATATATTGAGGGACATGTAGTACTGTACCTGTATATACTGGTATATTGAGGGACATGTAGTACTGTACCTGTATATACTGGTATATTGAGGGACATGTAGTGCTGTACCTGTATATACTGGTATATTGAGGGACATGTAGTACTGTACCTGTATATACTGGTATATTGAGGGACATGTAGTACTGTACCTGTATATACTGGTATATTGAGGGACATGTAGTACTATACCTGTATACTGGTACGTTCATTGTGTAAGGCGAATTTCTTTTTGACAATGGTAGTGTAATCATAATGACACTCAGTAAGTTTAAATATTTAGTAGTTTCATACATTTATTCCCAGCTTACATAAGATGTTTTACTGCCTTACACTGGAATTGACAATGACTGTTTACCATATGCCTTGCTACATTCCTCTGTTGCATGAGCTTACAGTCCCTTTGCTTTGTTTGCAGTATTGAATGTGATCTTTGTCTGTCGGTATCTTCTTGGGGATTAGAATAATACTATTGAAAATTCACTTTGATTACTTTCAACGTGATTCTTGAAGTAAATAATTCAATTTGACAGTAATGAATTCCGGGCTTCCTTTTCTTGTAGCTTTCTTATTCTCAGATCTGCAGTAAACACAAGTCCTCGTGAAATCTCGTGAGACCAAGCTGTAGGTTTGATTGTAATTCCTCTTCTTCTGACGATCGCCGAATTATTCTGGAAATGCTTCCGAAATCTCATATATCTCACCCTCTAAAGAGAGCGAATACAGTATATCTTGAAGTTTAATACGCTTCTAAAGAAAAAAAGGGGGATAAATTCCATATTGATGACATACAATTTTAAAGGGAAAAAAATGTAATCCATAATTGCGTTCAGATGATATTGTATTTCATTGAAACCTCCATCACCTACATTTATCCAAGCATAATAAAGATTCGTACTTTGCTGTTTTCATTGTTACATTTTTACAGTTCATTTTACCATCCAACGAATTCCATATACATGTAGATAATTCCTCTGTCAATAATCAATTGTTACAGCCTAACTATAGAAAACAGAATCCGAGTCCTTGAATCGGCGAGCATCAGACTTGCAGTTTAAACATGCATGTACATGTATCTAAAAGCATTTTCCCCCCTTAGAACCAAACCATATATTCAATGGTTGCAGTCAACATCTCCTGAGGACATAGTTTTGTTTTATTATTTTATTACATCATGTTTATTTATGAATTCGACTATTTCCAACCATTTCCAGGAAAAATAATACACATAACCTTGAACCCGAGTTTAATTTTATGCTAGATGGAGAGAGTAATAAACTCTCACAGAAAAAAAACCCCACCGCGGATAAAGTAATAGGAAGAGGTAATGGAACCGACGAATTTATTCTCTTTCCAATTTCCTTCATCAATAAAACAAATAAAGGTCATGGAGAATATTTTATCAAGAATAAAAGCCCGTTCGGATATAGAGACTGGAAATTGAGGGACGTTGTTTGAGTAACTTTATGACATCTTATTATTGAGGTTTATGATTAATGACATGGGATCTATATGAACTCTTTAGTGTCAAGACCAGTCCGAAGCTTTTAGAGTGTATATTTCCGGGTGAATTTTATTACCATTCTTGCATCTTAACCCAATTCATTACACAAAGAGTGTAATTTTCAAAGAATAAACATTTAGTTAATTTGATATAGAAAGAATAGCTCCCCTCCTTTACATACAATAAAGAGTCTGCTAACAGCTTAAACAAAGGGACATAAGGGTTGTCACGGGATGACTTTTTAGAAAAAGATCATGTAACTAAATAACTTGTAAGACAGACAGCAACATCATTTATTTTCTCAAAATGGGACGAAACCCGATTAGTATTCGGGGAATAAAGATTTTACTATTACAAGAAAATATCTTGTAAATACGACTAATTTTCTCGTGATAATTAGAAGAATATTTGCTTTAATACTTGCTTTTAGAAACTAACCGTTGTTTACTCTTATGGATTTTACCCCTAGACAACAAGTGGGTAGGGTTTAGAGAGTTTCGTGTAAATAAACAATTAAACGTGACATACAGATATAATGCTATCGCCTACCAATTCCGGTTCGTAGTTATATTCGGCTTATTTCATATTTTATATTTGATATTTCATTTAAAGTTGACAACCAGAATTTGGACCTTCTTAATGGAAGGAAAGGAGCAATTTTTTAGCCTTAACTCTGTGCTATGTAAACAAGATTCGAGCCTTGTTGATATTTACAAACAAGTGAAATGTTAATTTTGCCATTTAAAGCATCCTAATTTTGCAGACTCAAATTTGATTTTTAAATGGCACATTTATCAAAAGAATACTTGAGATGTGATATATATATATATCATAAACTTCGATCGATAACAATTTCATGGACGATACAGCGTAACACACCCCAGGCTTTGTTTACACAACAAACAATAAACTCTCTATAATGAGTCTCTGTCATTAATGTATAACCTTAATTTTTGTGTGAAACCTTTTAAACACATAAGACAGTAAATTTTGATAATTAAAGGTGAAAAAAAAAATTTGGGAGTGAATCCTTTAAAGTGCTTATCAAATCTATTCCATGTGGAAAAAGTGAAGACCTTATCCCAAGTATATTTTAAAACCCATTGATCCGCTCACTGAGCTTTCTTAATCAGATTTGCCTTCCTTCCCATTTTTCTAATATCTCTGCAAATGAGGACTACGGACCTGTGACTGGGGGGGGGGGGGGGGGGGGGGGGGGGGGGGTGACGCGAATGAAGACATTTACGGTATCTTCATTCGAGTTGTATGTAACAATTTTTTTGTAACCTATGTCTTTATACATTTACTTCTTAGTGTAAACCAGTGTACCAAGTTTTATACCTGTCAAGCAAATGGTTCTCGAGGTATTGAGCAAACATCAGTTTGACCTTGACCTTGTGAACTCAAAACCAACAGGGGACGTCTTCTTCTTAAACGAAATCTGTGTACCAAGTTTGATATTTGTTAGCAATGCGTTCTCAAGATATTGAACGGAAAATCTTACTATATCCACTTTGACCTTGTGACCTGAAAATCAATAGAGGTCATCTACGCTTTAGGGACAACCAGTGTACCAAGTTTGATAAATATCAAGCAAAGGGTTCTGTAGATTTTGAGCAGATAAGACTTAATCAACAGACCAACAGAATGGCCCTTAACCTTGTAACCTGAAAATCTATAAAGGTCGTCTATCCTCTAGGGGCAAACATTGTACCAAGTTTGGTAAGAAAAGGGTTATTTTTAGTTATTGAGCGGACGATATCTTATTATGTCCATTTTTATCTTTGACCTTGTGACCTCAAAATCAATAGCGGCATTTGCTTCTTAAGAGAAACCATTATTTGTACCAATTTTGATGTTTGTGAAGCGTTCCGATATTAGGAGCACACAAAATCTGACTATGTCCAGTTTGGTTGTATATTGTTTAAGATTCTTTCATTCAAATTCAGTGAAGGGCTGCAAAATTTAGGTCTATGCTCGGCGCTTACGGCCTTTGAGCAGGAAGGAATCTTTATCGTGCCACACCTGCCTGTTTACAGTATTAAATTCTTTTATTTATTATGCTGAAGTTTAACAGATTGTGTATAATTTCAATTATGTACACACGTGTAATTTCATTTTTGAAAATACATGTGGGTATGAACTGCGACACTTCACGCCAGCATTACTTCTCATGAAGCGCGTTACGCTAACGCACCTCATGACGTATAACGACGTGAAACGTCACAGTTCATACCCTCATGTGTATTCAAAAAGGAAATTTGTTTCTTAAATGAATACGAACTCAACCATATGTCTGCAAGTATAATGCCTCACGTGGCAACATTCTAGAATATTTGAAATGGACACAGAATTTTTGGAGCCCTGTATTTGTACGAAACGTTCGCTAGTTTCAAGCACATAATACAATCAAACACCTGTTTAATATTTGTTATGGTAAGCTTAGCGGATCTATGTGGGTTTTTTTTTTATTAAAGCTGATTCTTGCATTCAATGAAAGGTGAAGATAACAAACAGTGAGTATGAATGCATTAATTGAATACACGAGTTTTCTCAATCTTGTGATACGTAAAAATAATATAAATCATTCTTCTGATAAATAATTCTAATGACATTGCCATAAGTAATCAACTAAACGCTTTCAATGTATTTAATGTTTTTCAAAATATAATTTTATATGGTTAGGTACAAGTAAATGATAGACATTCGTAATATCATCAACGTCATGTTTAAAAGCTAAGTTGTTTCAAATCTACTTATTTGTCCCCTACCGACGAAGTCGAAGGGGACTTTAGGTTTGCGCTCTGTCCGTCTGCCAGTCAGTTCAGTTTTCCGCACTTTTTTCTCTGTTCTTGCAGATATTTATTTTATACATTGCTTTGCCATAAGAAGTTACAGATCAAGTTTGAATTTCGTCTCGATCCAATGATTTTTCACTTAGTTATGGTCCTTGGACTTAGAAAAATAGCACGGATTATCAGTTTTCCAGACTTTGTTTTGTTGTGCTTGCAGGTATTCATTTGATGGTTGGTACATTGCTTTCCCATAACAAGTTACAGATCAAATTCGAATTTCGTCTCGGTCCGTTGATTTTTCATGAAGTTATGGCCCTTGGACTTAGAAAAATTGCATGAATTATCAGTTTACATCCAAGTATCTTATTTAGAACTGTAGATAAGAGTACTACACTCATTAAAACTTTTAGCATAGTAATACAACAATGTAGCAAAATTATTCATGATCACCTACATTTTACAGTTTATTGACTTGGTTAAAGACCTAAACCTAATTATGAATTTGTCTTTTTTCCTGTTCTAGTTTCTACTCGAATAGTAGTTGATTTCCGACCATTCTTATCCTGGTTCCCCAATTTTCCCTTTTACCATAATTTACATAATGAACTTTGAATATTGTTGTGGTACAGTAATTTTTGCAACCGGTAGGGGACTATGTATTGCCATGCAATACTCCCAGAATGCTTGTTAACATTCAAATAACAAATTTGGGATGAGAATGCATGTTTACATTGCATTTCATATTCTGTGGCATGTCAGAAGAAGTTTCTTAATGAAGACCATTTTTAACTAAGACAAATCGAAATTGCGATAGTTTTGTGAAACAGCAATGACCTATCTTATGATTGTCACAAGATAATCTTGGAGTAGATCTTTGGACCGCTTTTTGAAACTGCACACTGTCTTCAATGTTCAGTTTCTTCAAAATGTAAGTTGCGAAAACAACACAAGTAAGGATTTTAATTGCCTTTGTTGACGAGTACTTTAGATTATTTACATTCCATCATATTTCCCCTTAAAATCTTGAAAATCTAGCGGCAATCAATGTCCAGTGACACTACAGTGGCTAACTTACCAGTCGTGTAAAACTAAAGTGGCTAACTTACCAGTCATGTGACACTACAGTGGCTAACTTACCAGTCATGTGACACTACAGTGGCTGACTTATCAGTCATGTGACATACAGTGGCTAACTTATCAGTCATGTGACGTATAGTGACTAACTTACCAGTCATGTGAAACTAGAGTGGCTAACTTACCAGTCATGTGACACTACAGTGGCTAACTTACCAGTCATGTGACACTACAGTGGCTAACTTACCAGTCATGTGACACTACAGTGGCTAATTTACCAGTCATGTGACATACAGTGGCTAACTTACCAGTCATGTGACACTAAAGTGGCAACTTACCAGTCATGTGACACTACAGTGGCTAACTTACCAGTCATGTGACACTACAGTGGCTAACTTACCAGTCGTGTGACACTACAGTGGCTAACTTACCAGTCATGTGACACTACATTGGCTAACTTACCAGTCATGTGAAACTAGAGTGGCTAACTTACCAGTCATGTGACACTACAGTGGCTAACTTACCAGTCATGTGACACTACAGTGGCTAACTTACCAGTCATGTGACACTACAGTGGCTAACTTACCAGTCATGTGACACTACTGTGGCTAACTTACCAGTCATGTGACACTACAGTGGCTAACTTACCAGTCATGTGACAATACAGTGGCTAACTTACCAGTCATGTGACACTACAGTGGCTAACTTACGAGTCATGCTCAGACTATGCTGTTAAATATCTTGAAATAGACGGAATGTAAATTTAAGCGCTGAATGATTATTTTCTCAAGTGAAAAAAAAATCTATTCTTAAATGATCAAACGTGTGAGTAGAGTTTAATAGTCTACACAAAAAGAATCCCTTTCTTCACACTTATTGCATTCGATCTTTTATTTTTCTTTGAAATCATAAAGTATGTTTCATTAATATCAACTAAATCCGGCATCACACATAGCTGTACTTCATCTAAGATCTGTTGTTATACCTGCAGGCATATTCACGAAGTTACCTTAGAACGATTCCAGTTGAGGAGACTTTCTCTTTCATAGTTAAGCTGCAAATCAGTCTGCAGAAGGAGATTTCTGTGGTTTCCAGGTAATACATGTAGTAAGGCGGAGTCCACCTAATCATCAGGCGGAGTCCACCTAACCATCAGACGGATTCCACCTAATCATAAGACATATTCCACCTGATATATGACGGAGTCCACCTAATCATAAGACATATTCCACCTAATCATAAGACATATTCCACCTAATCATAAGACATATTCCACCTAATCATCAGACATATTCCACCTAATCATAAGACATATTCCACCTAATCATCAGACGGATTCCACCTGATATATGACGGAGTCCACCTAATCATAAGACATATTCCACCTAATCATAAGACATGTTCCACCTAATCATAAGACATATTCCACCTGATATATGACGGAGTCCACCTAATCATAAGATATATTCCACCTAATCATCAGACATAGTCCACCTAATCATCAGACGGAGTCCACCTAATCATAAGACATATTCCACCTAATCATAAGACATATTCCACCTAATCATAAGTCATGTTCCACCTAATCATAAGACATATTCCACCTAATCATAAGACATATTCCACCTAATCATAAGACATATTCCACCTGATATATGACGGAGTGCACCTAATCATAAGACATATTCCACCTAATCATAAGACATATTCCACCTAATCATAAGACATATTCCACCTAATCATAAGACATATTCCACCTAATCATAAGACATATTCCACCTAATCATAAGACATATTCCACCTAATCATCAGACATATTCCACCTAATCATAAGACATGTTCCACCTAATCATAAGACATATTCCACCTAATCATAAGAGATAGTCCACCTAATCATCAGACGGAGTCCACCTAATCATAAGACATATTCCACCTAATCATTAGACGGATTCCACCTAATCGTCAGACGGAGTCAACCTAATCATAAGACATATTCCACCTAATCATAAGACATATTCCACATAATCATAAGACATATTCCACCTAATCATAAGACATATTCCACCTAATCATCAGTCGGGGTCCACTTAATCATCATACGGATTCCACGTAATTATGGCCTAGTTCTATCATCAACTATTGTAACTAGAGTTGAATCATAGTATGATCGAACTGCCTTTGATTGAAACCGGAAGAAGTGTCACTGCGCATGTCTGGTCTGCCACACATCAGCCTATGCTTAAAGAGGCCTATCATCATCAACTATAGTAAATAGAGTTGAACGATAGTACGATCGAACTGCCTATGGTCAAAACCGGAAGAGGTGTTACTGCGCATGTCTGGTCTACCAAACAGCAACCTATGCTTACAGAATAGTTAGACTTTAGTAACCAGACATGCGCACTGAAGGTCCGAAAGCAAGCTAGACATGCGCAACTAGGTTTCGGAAGTCAACTAGACATCTACTATGGCCTAGTTCGATCATCAACGATAGTAACTGAAGATGAACCAAAGTAAGTTCGATCATCAACCACAGAAGTTGTTTAGTCGACTTCCGAAACTCATTGCGCATGCCTAGCTTGCTTCCGGACCAATTCTGCCATTGTCGCAAAGAATAACGCCATTCGGCAATGATATACGATGTTTTAATGTACACATTAGTATAACAATACATGCTACTATTATATCACCGAGCCCACTGCGCTTTATATACAAGAGTACTGCCATTATTACTATAGTAATCTTGATATCAAAACACCAAAGGCCCGTTCAATAGCATTCCTTGTTCGGATGTGTGCTGCATTGTATTTCTCCTGTGCGTCTATGATCAAATTCAGTACAGCAGTCCAGCCAAAGGTGCAATGGGTATGGATACCCACCGTTCCCAGTAGCCATCCATCTGCTATTGTATGTTTCCAAAAAAGTTATAGATAGAAGAGTTTATCCGTATGCATGAATCATGTGTTCCATCGGTCATTTGGTTTCTACGTTAAAACAAATCAAGTCACTATCACATACCCCTTGGACATTGATAGAATGATAGCTTTTTCTGTTTACATTTATATGTTCGTCAACAAAAGATGACTGTGTACGTTAATCTGTGCGTCCCATCAATAACGTCCACCGTGTTAAGGGAATTGGAAATACTTGAATAAGCTTTGCTCGTCAACTGGCATGACGATGTTCTCTTTCGAAATACCTTCAATTGAAAGGTGAAGATAACGAAGTGATCAATGCAAGGTGAAGATAACGAACAGTGATCAATCTCATAACTCCTATAAGCAATGCAAAATAGAGAGTTGAGCAAACATGGACCCCTGGATATACCAGAGGTGGGATCAAGTGCCTAGTAGGAGTAAGCATCCCCTGTCGACCGGCCACACCCGCCGTAAGTGCTATATCTTGATAAGGTAAACGGAGTTATCCGTAGTCAAAATCAGTGTGCCAAGAACGGCCTAACAATTGGTATGAAACAAGTCAGACAGCATTTGACCCATTGATAGTTTGTATTGGCAAACTAGATCGTTATAACGACCATAGAATTCGCGAAATGCTGACTTTAAACGAATAGACATCAATTCATATAGCTTATGACGCAGCTTACATTGGCTCTAGATTTGTTATGAATATCCCCTATCACTGCGTAAAAACCTTAATGTAACCATAGCTTACAAAGATACTGTCAGTGCAGTGATATTCCAGTAGGCCTTAATGTAACCATAGCTTACAAAGATACTGTCAGTGCAGTGATATTCCAGTAGGCCTTTAACTGAAGTCCATCTCCACACGGTGTTCCATCTATAGGTATGTTCTCTATGGTGCCCACTACCCTGCATCTAACTCCATGGGTAGTGGATCAACCCCATCTTTTCATCGACTCTCGGCGTAGATTCTCTTTTTTCGCATTGCTTGTCCAAGAAGATGAAAGAGAACTATTCAGCAATCCGCTTATGACCAGATGAACTACAAACACTAACCCATGCCCGCTTCTTTGCAGAATTTATCGCAGTGTTCGATGCCTCATCCAGAAGGATCTGAGTTTCCGCATTTGAAAAAAAAAATTTGGGTTCCTCTGATGGCACATAATGACATGATGAAGACTACTCAAAAATGAAGGAAAACAGAGGTGAGCAAGCTCACATACCCCTCGCTCCAACATTGCTTAACAATGCCTCACATAATGAATGGCAATGTTATGCATTACTGAAAGAACAGGACAGACGAGCTCAAAATTCTGAGTTCAATAGGGACATAACTCCCACAAACATTATTGAATCAGAATTTTCTGGGAATATGCACATCTACATAGTGTGTTCTAATTAACTATAAAGTTTCACGAAATTCTGTTGAGAGGTCTCAGAGGAATTGCGCTCACAAGAACAAGACAGCCGGGCTTGAAATTCAAAGATCAAAAGGGGCATAACTCCTACAAAAAATATTGAATAAGATTTTTCTGGAAATATGCAAAATGGGCATAACTCCCAGAAAAATCGTGCCTTGTTTTTGTTTACAAGTAAAAGTTCGTTTAAAGCAGATTTTTTTTTTTCAATTTAAAAGTTAATCCTGAATACATCTAAATAGTTTCTAGTGTTTGGCACATCTCATTTCATTTAAACTTGCTATTTTCTATTAAGCCATCTACATGGCACGAGCTTTGTTTACATTTCAAAGAATTGCGAATGCTGTATCTCGCTTGTAATTCAACAACTGATATTCAAATTTTGGTTGACCATTAGAAATACTTCAGTTAAGCATTGCAAACAATCAAAATGGAATAATAATATTTGAAAATTTTCAGCTCAAATCGTGTCCATGCCCCTTTAAAAAATTCTTACCATTTACGTATTGCATATAATATTTCTATATACCTATATCTTACTTTTAGATGTTAAAATCCACAGAAGCATGATGCTAATGAATGATGACTAGTGTTCTCTATGTATAATGTTAAATACAGAACATATATTTATGTGAAGAAACAAAAATTTTCTTAGTAGGTTAGGATGTCCTAACTTATTGTGTTATTAAGATCCTGTCGAGTTCGCATCTTCAGATATGTCCTAACTTCACCTTGGGGTGTTCCCAACTTTCTTTCCAAGTCACATCTTAGGAACAATGATAGGAGAGTTTAGTGAATGTGCCCGCAGCGTTCGATCAGATTGTAGCAGCGAGGCGAGAAATACGCAAAATTAGTCAGGATTGACATTTTAATCAACTCGAGCTGTACTTCAGAAAATGATCGCCAAGTTTGAAGGAAAAAGAAAGTTTTCATTTTTGAAATTGAATTTAATCAAATGCATTTGGTTCACAAACAAAATGAAATAAATGAATATAATGTAAATTTGTAGATAAATAAAATGATGTGAGAGAAAATTCGCTGCAAATTAGGAAATACACCATGTACATGTAGGCAAACACACACACACACACACACACACACACACACACACACACACACACACACACACACACACACACATATATATATATTAAATGAACTTATGAAATTATATAAACTATTTCGAATGCAATGTGTATCATGTATGATCCTCTTAAATGTACGTTAAATAACTGTATCCCATTTCCATTCTCAATGACCGTGTAGCGTGTGACAGCGTGGCGAGAATTCCATCGTCATCGAAAGCAAGTTTTAAGACTTGCCTAGATGGTCGAACGGTCTAGTGCGTTGGTTACATGCTGCTAGGAGATTTGGTTCCGCAGGTCGTGAGTTCAACCCCGGGTAGGGGCGGAAGTGGGTATCCAAATAAAGTGAAATTTTCTTTATATATATATATATATATATACATATGTAGGACTCCAAAGTGCGATGGTCACGCCAAAGTGCGATGGTCTGCGCCAAACCCCGATGGTGTGACACGCCAAAGTGCGATGGTGTGACACGCCGAAATCCATTGGTTTGTAAACGACACGGTGTTTTGGTACAGACTGAACTAACCGTGTGTTGTTTCACCAAAATATCAGTGCAAAATCCATGTACAAAAAATAAGAATAAGAACTTATTTCATTACCATCTCGTTGTCGTGTTATTAAATTTTCCAACGCGAAATCGTATAGAATGTTTTGTATCATAGCATACCCCCAGGAATCTTTAATGCGTGTACGTTAAAGTAATAAATGATCATAAATTAAAGGATGTTCGGGCGAAGTAGATAGTTCGACAACAAATGTACTTTGTCGTTCTCACTATCCTCAACAGTGTAAACCTTGCCGTTACTGTCGTCCATGTTGCATTTCTTCGGTTTTATTTTGAAAGACGTTAAGAATGACGTCACAAACGTTACTGAACCCCGCACCATCGGACTTTGGCGTGACCATCGCACTTTGGCGTGACCATCGCACTTTGGAGCGACCATCGCACTTTAGAGTCTTACATATATATAGGTAAAAAATGGGGAAAAAAATATACACGAAGACGTTTAGTAAAGCTTTAGCGCTTTCATTCAAATCTTCAAGTATTTCGTTATATACTTAAATAATGAATGACATCTCGTGACGTGGCCTGTTGATGTTGCAGTTTCTTCGTTTCCAAGTTCGTTGTTTTCTGTTTCGTCATTTGTATCTGTAACAATATTCAATTCCAGTTTTAATTCAGCTCTGTGAGGGATTCCAGTTTTAATTCAGCTCTATGAGGGATTCACGTTATAATTCAGCAATGTGAGGGATTCACGTTATATAATTCAGCAATGTGAGGGATTCACGTTATAATTTAGCTCTGTGAGGGATTCACGTTATAATTCAGCTCTGCCAGAAAGCCGAGACAAGCTCTCTTTACCTCTTTTGTCAAAATGAGACTTAGATCAAAAGTGTACTTGTTTCGGTTTTTATAGCAACGAAGCCAGTTCAGTCCATGTACTTTACAATTTGAAATTCTTTTGAAATATAGTAATATCGAGTCAGCTGAGAGTGTCATTGTAGCGATGAAAATAGATAACATCAAAATTACTTGCATCACTGTGAACACCATTACGCTTTGATTTCATTAGATCATTAGATACAAACAAAGGCCCATGGGTCGCATCGGTCACCTGTGCATTATACAATGTACACTGTACAGTGTAGGTAACTTTGTATTGGTCATGTAAATAACTGTGCATCAATTTTACAGGAATATTTCACAGAATGAATCATCTTGTATACTTCATCGTGAAACTCATTGTGACTTCATACATGTAATATGTATTTCAAATTATACTTTTATTGTTCTTGAAATTGAAATAATTAATTTCTGAACAACATATTCCTAATCCTCCGTAAATCCCAGATCGTAACCCTGTCTCCTGTTCTGCGTCCTCCCTCCCCCGGGAAGGGGTTGGTTTGATGTAATTGTTTGGACAAATCTGAATTACACTAAATGATAATGCTTGAGCATCAATTCAATATATCTATTCTTGAGATTGAAAAAAGTTTAAATCCCTATTGTTGCCCGTTTTGGACTCTGGTGTCATGATTTGAACGAATTTAATCTTCATTATAAAAGTAAGCTTTCCTGTAAAGTTTGAATTTTCGGGCACAGTAGTTCTCAAGGAAAAAAAATCATTTAAACATCCCACTCTACTTTCACTTTTATAAAACACACTACTTCATTTACGCAAGGACACTTTAAATCAAATTGGGTTTAATTGCTCCTTTGTTTCTTGATAAGAAGATATGTGAAAACTTTACGACAGACGGACAGGCAAAAGTTTACCAGAAAAGCTCGCGTCAGTCTTTAGCTTAGGTGAGATAAAGTGAACTAATCTATTACCAGAAGATAACGTCCTTAAGGTGGAATGGTTAATTATACTTATACGCAAGAACCGAGCATGTGATTCATTAATCAACGACGTGATAGAAGGGTGAAATATATTACAGTGTCTCTGTCCACAGAAAAAAACCCTAGTATTATTAAAATGAGAACACAACAGATTTCCCAAAGCATACATTTATGCCAAATTGAAATTATCATCACTGACAATTTTAAAAGCTATTTGTCTCTGGCCCGATCATTCTCAGTGTGCACAATATCTGCCTTTTGGAGAAAATGGCTACCATTATAATTAGATTTGACTATGCCATTGGCGACTCGCAACTGAACACGGGCACGTCAGTGAGAATGACGTTTTCTTTAATCATGTTGATAGCGAGTCATATCATATAAAAGTCTCCATAATGAAATATTTTAACTCGTCTCATTCTCTTTGCTTCAAATAATATTCTGTCATAAAGTGTCAAAGTGAGAAGGCCTTCAGAAATTGTAAAATGTAAGTTTAGATCGAACACGCTTTTTGGAGCTAAATGACCTCCATTCGCCGAGGACAGTGACTCTGTGTTTTGGTTAAATATGAAATTTGTAGCGAAGTTCAGTTACAAACAATCAGACTACAACTAACATATGAGGAGTTCTTGAGTGTTTTGCTTCCAGTATCATGATAAAGGAAATATATATCCTTTTTATTATTACACATCGTTAGAAGAGAATTTCCATTTCATATTTCCACATCATCCCCACACAAATCTACACGACATATTCTGACGCCCTGCTAATTGAGTTTTGACTCCACCGGAGTCATTAATCTATCTGTTTATTATACATGGGAGACGGTCGCTGTTTTAAGTGTGATTGGTTGTATTCATCTATGTAATTAAGGCAAACTTTTAGGCACCAGATATCAAATACTATGGATAAAAAGGGAGATATAAAACGCCATATTGTATGACAATATATTATATAGCATGTTGAATTGGTTAAGCGATGAAACGCTATTTCAGGAACTACACATTCAGTTTGATAGATATTGATTTAATATCATTAAAAGTTAAAGCAATCAGGGAAAATTAATTTTGAATGTCAATCAAAAAAGGCAAGTTACACCACAAAAAATCATAGTTTTGATTCTTTCTTTTTTTTTCTTTTTTCTTTTTTTTTTTTACTTCAGTTGTTTCTCAATGATCGAATGATTATAGACCCAGGGGACATTTGCATAAAATGAAACATAGAAAATTGATTTTGTATCTGCAACACTTCCTATCGCCTTTCACTGCAATATCTTCGTAATTTCATTTATTCAAAAGAAAATCCATTAAAATTTACATATGCCGTTGGTAGAATATTATTGCTGTAATGACTGGAAAATTTAGACTCGCTTTTAAACTAGTAGTAATATTACGAATTCCGAATATCATCACCGAATAAAGTTAAAATAAATTCAAATATAACTTTTCCTTAAACGGAATGAATGTTGAATCAACGTATCGTAATAATTCATGCTCAAATTTTAAACATGCACGAGTTCGTTTCATTCTTTGAGGGACGTCAGTTGAGTGTTGTGCCTGTTTGGTTTGATTGATTGTTTAACGTCCCACTCGAGAAATTTTCACTCATATGGAGACGTTTTTGGTTTGAATGTAAGATATTACATGTACTTTTGCAGTACGTTTAAGCACATATTGATAATTACATTTTATGGAGGTGGGGGTGTTCACCAATATATGATGCTTTCCGTAGCCACTGCAAAAAATATAGAAAATAATCAAAGTACTGCAAGTACTGACATTAGCTGCAATAATGTGGCTTTCTCCAACTATTCTTTTCTTCTTTTTTGGTGGTGGTGGTGGTGGGGGGGGGCTACAACTCCTTAGGATCTCCGCAATGGTGCAGACGCGGGAGCGATTCACTACCGCAACATTTTCGATCATTTTGAACATTTGCTGGTTTTCTTTACTTAAACAAAAATGATATTATATGTTTCTTAGGCAATACTCAGTATCTAAAGGATGAGGCGAAACAGCTATTAGAGTCGGTCCCCTTTTCCATGGTCAATAAAAGCAATTCTATTGTGCAAAAGTTTAAATTTTATACATGGATGCTACAGACGATGGTTTCTGAATAGTTTCAATACTCCCCTTTGTTTTTTGTCACGAGGAATGTCGAAATATCAATTGATTTTTAAACATCAAACAGTTTTCGTCATGGTACCCCTTCATGAATAATGATAAACAAAGTGGGCGGGTCTTAACACAAAGGACAACATTCACTTATGGAATATGAATATATCTCGTGCTTTCCCCGTTTACAAAACACGTGGCATTATTTGATTGTGTTAGAATCTATCAGATGGAAGCTATGAATGATTTTTACTGAATGGATATATGCTGCATATGTGATTGCTATTTTTAATGCATGTTATTTATTCGTTATGATGAAAGGTGATGATACTGCTAATACATGTACCGAAACACGTACAACTATCAAAAGCACATTCGGTATTCGCCGCTGAAAAAAAAAATGAATTAGAAATCAGTACAAATTTATTGTTATTCAAATAGTAATTTTCAACTAAATACGGAAATTATATGTAGAACTTTTAACCTTCAACATACGTTTCGTTCAAATCCTATATTATATTGTGATGTACTAAACATAGGTCACAAGTGCTCACCAAAAAAAAAAAAATAAAGACACGGTCACACACCCCTCCTTTACTCAGGCCCTTGATCGATTTTGCCTTGAAGCAAAATATTATAAATATCTGGGCTCGTATAACTATTTATGAAAATACCTTGATTAATTATTTTTATATTCAAAAAGCACGTGCTGTGAAAATACATGTACAGTATACGCATAAGTCTTTATGTTTTGGTTAATTATATTACAGGTAGAATAATGAACCAAAAGCTCTACATGTAATGTGTGAAATTTTGATAAAGAAAGTAAAACCATACTAGTGCATACCACTTTGCATGTAATGTAAGCAATGGAAATATATAATTATCTGTTAGAAAATTAGATTCAGAAACGTTAATTTATTTATGATAATAATAACTACACGTGTATATAACTAAATACAATTTATCAAAATTTTGTGTATTGGTAAATAAATTACATATATATGTATACCGTATGTGTTTAAAGTACATGACGTTGAATGTGTGTTTATGTTCCTAAAACAGCGGACAATACATCCGAATCACGTGATATCGTCTTTTGTATAGAGCGAGCTAACTTGTTGATTGTATCTTGTTTAACGTTTATGTTTTTCACTCATATGGAGACGTCACCAAGATCGGTGAAGGACTTCAAATTTAGGCCGGAATTCGAACCCCGACCTTCCGCATGCAGGGCGAACGCTCTAACCTCTAGACCACCGCGACGGTCTCATCATCCGAATCACGAATGACAATGAGCATACTAAGATACATCATAAGTTTACCCTACACGACCCAAACTTGCATGGATGATGCATTTATGAATGCACATAACCACAAACAATTCCATTGCTGCATTTTATCTACATTTCCCGGATGTAAAAGTGTACTGGAATTTGAATATATTATGTATTACATGACTGCATCGTCACTATTCTCTTTAGAGAAGTCGAAAGGCATAGCCTTCATCGACTTCTCTTCGCAAGCATTCATGTTCTGATTCTGGAAAACGTGTAAATGCAGGAGTCGGTGACGATTTGTACTTCGACCGACCTTTTGACTCAGATGTGCCTGGATTTACGCAATAGACAAGTTGTTTTCAAACATTTAACAGTAATGCACAAAACTGTCACAAGGAAATCAAGACTTTTTTGCTTTTAATCCATTTTCAACATGTCCCCTGTCCCGGGTTTAATTCACAACCCTGATTACGTCAGCCAATTCTTAACTGGTCCCCTTCTCCCAAGACCAGTTAACGTTAATCTTCAGCCTAAGTAGATTCCACAGCCCAATCGTCAATACTCAGAGATATTCTATGCTTTAAAATTCAGAAAAGTACCGTTGCAAGGCTCTGACCTTGAACTCCTTATTTCAGCCATAAAGTGTATCCCCAAAATTGCTACTATTCTTTGACCTTCCACACCTTTAGATTATGTTTATACATTATCAGAATTGATTATAAGTATGCATTGTGGTTTCAAGATTGCGGCATTTTTGTTTGACATGAAACGGGAAAATAAAGAAAAATGTAATGACTTTGAAAACTAGTACATCATCATTATCTTAGATTTCTGACCCACTGATCTTTTGGATTGGTAATTTTAGAGCAAGATTCATTTGTTTGTCAATTGGTTGTGGTGATCTTGTATTTTATCTTGCTATTACAATATTGTTGTTGGCACTGTTCATCATTCCGAATCCACAATGGTACGAATGACTTTTTTATCTTAATTACTCTAGTATCGATCAAACTCCCCGTCGAGGCCTCATTACGTCACCTACGAATAGACCTTTCCTCAATCGGATCACGCGCTCGTCCTTTTCCGTAACCGGTAAGAAGACTCGGACGTGGATCGGCGCAAGAATTGCATCAAATCGATGCATTTCTTCGCCGGAAGCGCGCCCGTGGATGAGTGTTAAAAGGCCAGAACCGATTCCCTGAATAATATGTTATTTATATTTTCACCACAGATTCAGTTTTGGTATCATTTCACTCTAATACATAAACATGTAAGTGGAAATTGATAGTGGTGCAATACCTTAGATGTGTATAATATTTTAGATGCATTTGAAAGTTCACGTTTCATAGTGTAACGTACGACTGTGACGTCAAAGTTACGTTTATGTATACGTAGCAACCAACTCTGATGGCGTCGATCCACATACGAGGTTCATTTGCGGTTACGGAAATAGCCGAGTAGTTACGATTGACCTCTCCTATGTTACGCAGCACAATATACAGATTTGTATATTGTGAATCCGCGATTATCACGCAGGCAAAAAACACTAAAGAAGTAGTTTGCAATTAAAAGTTTGAAGATATTGATATTAATAGAGGGCGAAGCCCTCTCACGGCCCGGAGGGCCGTGAGAGCGGAGCTCTCCCTATAGGTAACACGTATATACATGTTTAAAAGCAAAATATAGGAAAATAATGAAAAATTAAACCATACCTATGGAACTTGAAAAGTTTGGTACCAATAGCGTCGATTCGAATATTAGCGCGTGGACATGTATTCCTCCATTTTGAATCTCGTCTACCCTAGTTAACGTCGTTCTGAGATGTTACACATAAAATCCGTAAAAGCATGTAAATCTTATTTTCTTAATCATATATAATCACTCCACAATTAACGCCATGTTTTTCGTTGTGGTTCAAACGCTATGTTTGTAAATTTGCTAAATAACGACACTGAATATGACGTCACAATGTACTGTTTACATCAATTGCGTTATATTTCCCGCGTTCAATAGATAGGCGGATCAAATGTCGAAAATTAGGATGCTTTGGTACAGCTCCGTCCGCGTGCTAACTTCGGGTTGTTTTTGTCCTGTTTTGGATATAGATAATAATGCCAAAACTTTTTTGCTTCGCCCTCAAACACGGTCACGCCGTAAAACATATTAGCATTAATATAAAATTATGGATTTTATTTTAAAGTAGTGAACTTGATGTTTACGTTCTTGTTTTGAAAGTTGTTTACGTTTGACGTTATGTTTTTTCGTCATTTCTACAGTGACGTCACAGTATACGCGGCCTAAGAAATCGCTATCCCATAATGCCTAAGTGGAAGAGTTTGGTTTGTGAGCAAACGAACTCTGGTGGAAGTTTGTAGTATCGCTTTCCCCAGACTCTCGCTCTCGAGACTTTGCACGAGCGAGCGTCTGATACAATTCCTATTTTATTTTTGTGATTTCAAATCGAGGCTTACAGAGAAATCGGTATTGTTTCTGATTGGCTGATAGATAAACATGGAGGAATAGAAAAACCTTCAGTTCTCAATACTAAAAGATATTTTGGTTCAACATACAATAAAATATATCTGTTTGCTTTGTAACGAACCTTATCAGTAGTAGACATTGTTATTGTTTTGATTTAACACCCTCTACTGGTCACAAAATTAAAATAGGAATCGTACCAGAGTCTCGCTTTTTTTTTTTCGTAGTGTGTAGTTTGTGATATTCGTTTACCTTTGGTAGCTGACCTTTTTTTATGTGCCCATTGTCAGACGAGACGTATTATGTTATGGAGCTGTCCGTGCGTTTGTCCATCCGTCTGGCTGGCTGACCTTCCGAGGTCATGTTTTCAGGACTTTTTCTGTAACGGATGCATGTACAGCTTTGAAATTTTGTTACAATTTCTCCCTCAAGAATAGCAAGAGTAGGTTTGCATTTCATCTGGACTGGTGCATCACGACCTACATTCGGGCTAATACTGTAGTAGGTCAAACAGTTTTCTGGACATTTTTTCGTTATGAGTACATATATTGCCTTGAATATTCACAAGCTTCCTCTCGGAGAAATACAAGTTCAGTTTGCATTTCAATATGTGACTTTCGAGATACGGATCCACTTTGACTTTTATCTATCAATGTCCTGCATTAAAATGATATCTTTCAAAGAAAGAAATCACTACAACCATTCATAGGAAAATGCATTTGATTGAATTATGTGAGTTAGCGAGGGAAATAAATCTAGGGAATATCTTGAGGATAACGGTAAAATTTCACGCATTATATCCAAGGATACGCGTTTAAATGCACATTATCCTTTCCATCTAATTTACACCCAGGTACTAAGCACCAATAGTGACTTAGATCGTCATCATAGTACTGCGTACAGCTCTTTACTCTTTTCTGCTAGCGAAACACCATTTGTATCGATGTGAACTTTGCCCTACAATTGGCTACTATCACGTGACCGCGGGGTACAAATGTCAATTCTAATCGGTGACCATCCCGAAAGTTCCGTATTGGATTGGTGCACCGTGACCTACTTTAGAGCTACAAGTAGATTACACAGTTTTCTGATTTTTTTCATTATTGATACAAATATTAGTGAAATTTATTCACAGGTTATTTCAGCTTAAATATGTCAAGAAATCAGAGCAGTTTCCCCAAGTGACAATTTTGTAACCAGGTTACAATAGGGACAATATTTTGTCCTCTTTAGCACATGAAACATATATGTCTTATAGTTCTAGAAAGCTAGTAAATATCAACTACCTTTATTTTGAGGAAGGTTTACCAGAGTTACAAACTCTTACTTCACTAATGACTGTTTCTCAAGGGTTACGAGGATTACATACCTTTCTATCAACATCAGCTTCTTTTCAAAGCCAGTATAACAAAGGTTATGAGGGTTACAGACCTTTCTCTCAACACCGGCTTCTTTTCAAAGTCAGGGTTACGAAGATTACAGACCTGTCTTTCAACACCCACTTCAAGGGGCTGTAACCCTCGTAACCCTGACTTTGAAGAGAAGTAAGTCTTAAAACAAAGGTCTGTAACCCTTGTAACCCTGAATTTGAAGAGAAGTCGGGTGTTGATACAAGGGGTTATAACCCTCGTAGCGTACATGTAGCTTGTAACTCTCGTGATTACCCATGTACCCCTGCATTTGAAGAGGAGTACTACAGTAACCATTTCCCCCTAGTGTAACTTGGTTACAAAATTGCCACATGGGGAAACTGCTCTGATTTATTGCCATATGCCATACATGTTTCAGCTAGATTGGTCTGTCTGTGTGTCAGTCCAAGGTCGTGATTTCCAGACTTTTTTCCGTTATGGATGCATGTACAGCGTTGAAATCTGATCACAATTTCTTCCTCAAGAAGCTTAAGAGTAAGTTTGCATTTCAGCTAGATTGTACCGTCACCTACTTTAGGACTAAAAGTAGGTCAAACAGTTTCTCCGTTACGGATACAGATATTGTTCTGAAATTTAGTCACAAGCTCTTTCACGGAGGAATACAAGTTCAGTCAGCATTTCAGATGGGCTGGTGCACCATGACCTACTTTAGGGGTAGAAGTAGGTCAAACAGTTTTCCAGGTTTTTCCCCGTTAATGGATACAGGTATTGCCCTGAAATTTTGTCACAACCTCTCTCTCAGAAAAATACATAATCAGCACACATTTCAACTTGATTGGAGCACCCTGACCTACTTTAGGGCTAAAAGTAGGTAAAACAGTTTCCTGGATTTTTTCTCATCATAAACATAGATATTACACTGACATTTGGTTAAAACCTTCCTCTCAGTGAATTACATAATCGGTTCACATATCAGATGGATTGGTGCACCGTGACCTACTTTAAAGCTTTTCTATTCATAATGTGTGATATCAATTTAGAGTGCATAACATGCTTACAGGTTGAATTTCACTGTTCGGCAGTTTTATACCGTTTACAACAGTACTGTTATAACTTTTACATGATAAGAAAAAAAAATATCTAGCTGTGGCCTTCAACTCAACATTTAAATACATCGTTGACGTTTTATCCATTAACAATATTCATTTTCATTAATTCATCCCAGTGAAATCGAAATGAAAGACACAAAATAATGCTTCGTACTTGAACACAGATGCTAATGGCAAACTAACAACTCAAATTTATGATAAACAGCTTCTCCATCGTCAACTTCCCATATCTATATAGCAATATTTGATTATCACCTGCATATAGTGTTAATGTCTCACAACTGATTCGATATGCAAGAGCTTGTTCTGTGTATGATAAGTTTTTAAATCGAGGCAAGCTACCTACAAACAAGTTAATGTTACAGAGTTTTAACAGTCTCGTTTAAAGTCAGCATTTCGCAAATTCTACGGTTGTTATGTGATCTAGTTTGATTGAATTGTTTTACGTCCCTCTCGAGAATATTTCACTCATATGGAGACGTCACCACTGCCGGTGAAGGGTTGCAGAATTTGGGCCTATGCTCAGCGCATATGACCATTGAGCAGGGAAGGATCTTTATCGTGCCACACCTGCTGTGACACGGGACCTCGGTTTTGCGGTTTCATCTGAAGGAACGTCCCATTTAGTCGACTCTTATGACAAGCAAGGGGTACTGAGGACCTATTCTACCCCGGATCCCACGGGATTGATCTAGTTTGTCAATACAACCTGTCATTGGGTCAAATGCTGTCTGACGTGCTTCATACCGATTGTTAGTCCGTTCTTTACACATTGATATTGACTGCGGATTGCTCCCTTTGCCTGAACAAAATATGAAGCTCACGGCGGGTGTGACCGGTCGACAGGGGATGCTTACTTCTCCTAGGTACCTGATCCTCTGGTATATCCAGAGGTCCGTGTTTGCCCAACTCCTAATTTGTATTCCTTATAAATTATCTACACCTTTTCATACATGTGTGTTTCTAGATAAAAACGCTGGTTGTGTCGAAAATCTTAAATTTAAATAACCAACAGTGTCGTGGCCTTTTCAGTGCTTCTATAAATTTGTTAGTAACCTTGTATCTTTTTAGATCCGATACTTTTGAAAGGGGGGTGTTTTGGATTTCCATCTACATGTATCTTTATATCTATCTATCTATCTATCTATGTTAGTAGTAATATTTCCTAATATGTGTAGTAGTGCAGTATCAATATTTTTAAAGGTAATTATAGTCACCATATCCCCCTTGCCAACTTTCCTCAATGATTGCTTTAGAAGTTTTATATGGTATGCAACAGATGTTGTAAATACACATCTTCTGATTCGTATGAAGCAGTTCTTTATATCACATATATATTATGTTTTGATATCAAATGGTTTTCACACGGAGTGACAGCCGCTTTGGAGAAGCGTTTGTTGTTTTACCAACAAAATATTCCCCTTTAGACGTCAAAAACACCCAGTGCTTTCTTTCCTGTGAAACATGATATTAAATAATCCTTTATGTTATTGAATACAGTATTATGGAAGACTTCTGTACCTGACAAATCCACAGCAGGGTTGACGTTATCATAAACAAGACTTCAGAAACTTGACTAAAACGGTATTTGTATTCGGTATTTTTTTTTAAGTGAAAGCAGGAAGAATATTGTATGATCTCTACCTTCAATTTCAAGTCAGATAACCAAATTACTTGCTAAGATTAGAACTGAAGTGAAGAATAATCTACCAGTATTCAACATAATATTAAACAGACATGCTGGAAATATCTGTGTGATAACTTTTAAGTGAATTCGGACTAATTCGTTGATGTTAACCAAAAGTGTCAAATAATTTCTGAAAACTTAAAAAGCTAATGTCGAATGATAATGAAATAGTTGTTTGTTTTTTTTTTTGTTTTTTTTTTTTATACTTTGCATTGTCATCCAGATTATCTAATTCCAATAAGTTTCTATAGTCTGTTTGTTCTTTATTAGCGATATACAGTACAAGAACTTAGTAACTGTAGGCGTGGGCAGTTACATCTTAACACTAATATAAAAAATGTCTAAAGAAACTTTTCATAATCAGGAGATAAACAATTACTCCCTGAGAGTTCAATTTTTCTAATAGTGATACAGAGTTGGTTTAACAGTCATGCAGCATTAATAGTGATACAGAGTTGGTTTAACAGTCATGCAGCATTAATAGTGATAAAGAGTTGATTTAACAGTCAAGCAGCATTAATAGTGATACAGAGTTGGTTTAACAGTCAAATCACTTATTTGAAGCAAACAGCCGTGTCACCTAAGTTTGGAACCCGCCGAAGTTGAATGTGCATATCCAGACATAAATTATGAAGGACTGCTCCGTGAAACAGTCCAAATGTGCAGCCGATATTACTATCGTTGATAATGTTAATATACATTGGCTTATTGCAAATCATTTTTATTTTCGAATGCGAATGATACATTTTCTAATAAAGTATTTTGAATATTTTCTTCACGCATGGATTAAAGTAAATAAAACAAAGATAATAATTTTTTGTGTTTATCAAATCTCATATTTCATATGTAAATTTCCAGTTTCATTGTTTCAACATGTTCATAAACGATCCCTGTTTGCAAAGAAAAATGAGAAAATAGAAATTGTGTAAAGGTCAACAGTCATTTTGAGTTGAACGTTGACTCAGTGCGTTGAATGGAAAATACTATAGATATTTTCCCGATTTTTGTTCACATCCTGAAGAAGGGAAGTACAAAAAGAGTGTGCATGTTGTACAAATATATAATAAATGGTTTTGATATCAACCGAAGGGAAATAATCTTTTTCAATGAACGAAAATATTCAACAAATCCATCGTCGCATAGTAAAATATTTTTGCACGTTCTTTTTTGCTAATTTTGCGAGGCTTGTTACATTAGTTAAAATGTAAAAATACTATGAAAATATAATGTCCCCCCCCCCTTATTCAATCGACAGTGTTTTCGAGGTACAGAACGAAGACTATGCATATTCAAATTTGTGCATAGTTCGTATACCACATGCAGTGTCAAACACTTTGATATAATGATTCCATTATCTTGGGACGACTAGAACAAGAAAACCAACAAAATACGCATGTATTTCTACCAATTCCACTATAATCAATTAGTCTGTATATCGTGTTTCCCAAGCCGCAATCACTTTCTCTGCACTGGTGTCATATTGGGTGAAAGTGCAACTAACACATACATGTATAGTGATGTGCAAAACATCTAAAATTATTAAAAATTACAATATTTTTGGAACTACTAAAATAAAGTTACAGGTGTGTGATGATGATGATGTTGATTGTCATCCTTAGTCCCCGGGGCCTAGAGGTCTGGTAATATACCTTGTCACATGACCCAGAGGTCTGGTAATATACCTTGTCACATGACCTAGAGGTCTGGTAATATACCTTGTCACATGACCTAGAGGTCTGGTAATATACCTTGTCACATTACATCGACTTCATCTCATAAAAAACATCGTTAAAAACAAAGTTATATATATATATATATATATATATATATATATATATATATATATATGGTTTGAAATCATTTTGCTTTCTAACAATTTACCTTTAAATGATTTTTTTTTTTTTACGTACGTGTTGCAGACATATTTTCTATTGAGATTTGGTGCATTGAATTTTATAATATTGTTTTGTGGTACATTTGATTACAATGGATAACAAATAATAGTAACTTTTATCTATTATTCTTCATCTTTGGTATATTTTCCATTACCATTAACACCATTCTACAGCGAACCATCAATTCTTAAAGTTCACTATATGAGATTTAGCATGATTGCTAGGTTAGCCGTTTTAGGTCTAATTTTGATAAAAGTACCCTTTTATCAAAAGCTGTGAAAAAGATAGCTGAATCATACTGAACGTATCCCACGATCTTCGGGCATGATAATATACATTGTTTTCTATAATTAATTTTCCTATCTTGTCCTTCTACCGAATTTAATTCTGATAAATAAGACAAGAATTGTTTTATTATGAAATTGTTAAATACGCTTCACTGCTGAAATAGCTTTGATCTTGTTTAATTTTAGAAAACTGCGATCTAACACTATTTCTTGGGTATAAAACCCCCTTAACGTTTGATGTTATTCCCCACTTGAGTCTGGTCGCATTTGAACAGTAACAAAATTACACCAGGAAATCTTCAGAGAACCTGAAAATGGCCATGCATAATGGAGCGTTTGGTAGCCCATCTAGCACCTTTGATCCCATCACATGATGACACGGAGCAGTAAAGAAATGGGTGCTGGAGATTTCGATCATGGCATACTCTAAGTCTTTGTAGAAAAATAATACGCAGTCAATAAATTGTTGATTTGTTTACTTCCCTTTGTAGGGAACTTCTTTTACCCAGATTGTTATTTGGATATATGTACTTTGAAGATGGCCAATTCCCATTGGAACCTTCACTAAATTTGGGATAGTTATTAATTAATGACCAACTGATTAGGTGTGTTGTGCGATCGATCGGAATATTGAACTAAAAGGGGAGCCTTTCTAGAGCTCAAAAGCGGAACTTGTCAGTACTTCGCCTGAACCTGACACTGCCGCCAAAGATACGCATCAAGTAATAAAATAAAATTGTGGCCCATAGTGCATCTTTTACAGATTGATGCCAGAAACATGTCACTCGTCTATCTGTTTCATTCATCAATGGTCGCTGTGAATACAGAGAGAGGGATTCCATTACCGGTTTTAGTCCACTAAGTATAAACACTTTTGTGTTCATGAAAATCAAGGAATACGAAATGTTCTTTCTTTATCAGACATGTATAGTGAACAGGATTTGAATAAATAAGCGAAGTCAAAGAACACGCATTGATTTCAGAAGAATTTCTTTCAACTCCATTCTTTAAAACAAACACATTTAAATTTTGTATGAATATTCCTCTTCTATCATGAAAAATATCTTTTATTGCATTTAAATCAGACGTTGTTCCTTTATACTGTGCGTAGATACCAAACAATAGTTCAATCAAATCTCATGGTATGTTTTTAACAGTTTGTTATATATCATATCAATTGAAGTTTTTGAAATACAGGTTAATGATCTATAAAGCCAAACCCTTTTCAATGTAAAGTATCCATAGCCATGGTCATTGGTGTACTGATAACCATCATTCAAAATCTGACAACTTAATTTTTTCATATGCAGAAAAGAGAAAGAGACATTCCAGGATCACTGAGATTGATCGAAACTGACACACTGAGTCATACGTCACAATAGCTGACACGTCATTTTACCGTCAACTGCCACGGAGTATGGAGGGTTCTAGTCTCTATGTCTGTTTTTGATTAAAACATTACCTCGGTGGGAAATTAGAATAGGAAGAAATCGCAAGCTTTCTGTACAATTTTCTCTCTCTCGACTTCAGGCATTAACTCTTGTTTACAGTCTTTAACCTAGTCTGCGTACGCATACATTCTTAAGACCCAGAAATTCCGTGGCGATTTCAGGCACTGGCATGCATATTAGTTTTGTTTTGAATGCGCACGCATCGCTGTCACTGCAATTATTATTTCCAATAGATAATTTCTCACAATATATCTGTTTTGAAAGCTATTCCGACATAGTCTGTGATATTCACAATCCCGATTTTTTTTGTTCCGAAATTTACTTTTGTTGTTGTGTTTTATTGAACGAGCTAAAAGAACTTTCTGTTATTACAAGTAACCCCCCCCCCCTCGAGTAAGTACTCATCCGATATTTCATTTCTTATTGAACTGATAAAAAATTAGGACCCCGCAATATGGCGGGTGCCCTTTAGTAATCACTCTGTCTGTTTGTCCGTCCGTCAGCACTTTTATGGCACGCTAAGTTTCTTTGGGAAGATTTTTAAATATTCTATACATAATACATGTACTTTGATAAGACAGAGGAAAACCCCTTTCGATTTTCAGATTTATTTTGGGAATTTTTCTGACTTGTCAGTTTTCTAGTATATTGTATATTCATGAAGTCATTACTATAATCACAAGTAAATTCATTCAAGATCTGTAAATGTACGTTCCGGTAGTTTTTCACCCTCTCCATGAGGGTAGAACCGAATAAAGATCATAATTTATTTTAAAATAGCTCTGATTATTTCCTTTCGGATTCAACAGAGTGAAAAACCCTTCAATTAGCTAATCGTTCGTACATGCCGCAAAGACTTCAGTAAAAGAGAACCATGAACAGAGAACATGAGAGCTCTTTCATGAGTGTCACAACACACAGTAGAATTAGCAGGACTGAAGCGGAAAATTGATCCTTTCATTTCACAATGTATGGAGCAAGGCCTGAATCTGTTAGATATTGAGAGCTTCCAGGAATATGTTGACAATATTTCAAAGATTTGATAGATCAGCCAACACATACGAACAGTTTTTGACAGAGCACAAAACTGCAGAGAATAGGACTGGAATGAATTTATTTCATCAGACGACATCGTCTGTTGCTAAATCAGTTGCTGAATTTATCGCTCATTAGAACTCTTTGTATTGAAATAAACAACCAAAAAACAAAAACCAACCCAGAACATACATCGCATGGATATCGTGGCAGCAAATCACACAAGAAAAGTTTATCTTATGTTAGTTCTAACCTCACTCAGACACTAATGCAGCATACAGCAAAAGTGTAACGTGTGTGTATGTGTGTGTACTAATCAAAAGAGAGGCTGTCATTCGGGCTAACAGAGCAATGTTGACTTGTAAGAAAGAACTGTAGACTGCAGGACAGGTCTATATTCTGTTCGGAAATGTCTGGATTTCACATATGTAAGTGAAAGTGGTCCAGTGATTCTGAAAACAGACATGAAAGACGATTTGACAGAGCGATATGCCAAAGAGAATATGAAAACTACCATTCCTCTAGCCGATCCAATGATTTCTGCTGTGATAGAAGAAACATGAAAATGTATTTACTGGAGTCCCTAAATGTAAAATCTTCTTTGAATCCAACAGATGCTTTATTTGTACCACAGACCAAAACAAGTGACAATAAATAATAAGGTTGAGCTAGCAAAGCTGTAGTTAATCAAAAAACAGATTCTTCCACAAATACTTAGGGAATTTAATGGTGTACCCTCACTGTATTGGACTAGGAAACAGTTTTTAATGCGATGGAGGCCATCAATTTAGACAAGTTAGAGCATATGGATTCCATGATATATAATTTGGGACAAATGTGCAGAATCTGGAAATATTAAATCTACAATTATGGGAGATACTCGACTTGGAGTATGAAGAGTGCAGAATTTGTAGACACTCTTTAGAACAATGTATCATTAGCTTTCCCACTCTTACCGAGAAAGATAGAAAGCTCAATTTACCTCGTGGCTGAAGTGGAGTAATTGAAAAGTGATCATTCCTCTGGATCTGCAAATGTATACTCTGATTCGCCAACCGATATAGATTAGTTGTTAGGTAACTACCCAAGCATTTCCCGTGAGTAATGGGTAACAGCTTGTGATAAATACAAAGTTGACGATACAATTTCATTTTTGTATTTCCCTGCATTTGTGAAAATCCTACATGTACAAGACCTTTGGAAGCTGAGAAACGATTCAAGTTTGATAATGGAGATTCAACTGGCCTTGTCCAGAAAATCATATTAAAAGACAGACCTAAGTGCGCTCAAAATAACTATTGCATCCCTTTATCATACATACAAATCTGACAGTGATCTGCGGTCGTTCAAAACTCATAAACATACCTTATAAAGAAAGGATCGGTTTTCTTTTAAAGAAAGGATAGTCTAAAGTGGTGTGGACAAAAGAACCATCTGAAATGAAACTATAAAGAGTCAACCAACTGAACATGTCACCATTCTTCATCCAGACTCAGCATCTGGGGAGGTTCAAGAGAGGGAGCAGTCGGAGACAGATGTGAGTTAGCGTTTCTCGGAGATCTGCAGCATTCTCCAGAACACTAGCAAATCCTGCTGATAAATAGTGTTTGTGAATGTCTTTCCAGAGGACGAACTGTGCCGAGAACTGAAATTTAATGTGTATTAGACGACTAAAGCAACGTATTCTAATAGTGGTACACATTTTGGTGCTTTCAGCAAGTCAGGTCCGGAGACGGAATACGTACAGTCAACATGTGTCTGCAACATATGGACAAAGAGCATCAGGATATGTCTTGCGATCACTTCATGGAAGCCCATGGGGATCTGGGTTAGAATAGGTCTTTTGCACGAGACCGCAAAAACCGAGGTCACGTATCACAGCAGGTGTGACACAATAAAGATCCCTCTCTGCTTAAAGGCCGTGAGTGCCAAGCATATGCCTAAATTTTGCAGCCCTTCACCAGCAATGGTGACGTCTCCATATGCATATGAGTGAAACATTTTTGAGCGGGGACGTTAAGGTATTCCATGTATGATAAAAGGATAATGAACAATTTTGAAGGATTTAGATCAACAGAAAAATTTATTGTTAAATAATGATGAAAGTGAAGCAGATGAAATTCACATGACTGGTAAATGATTAGAAGCTGACCTTTTTGCACTTAAGACTTTTTGGAAGAGTTGTCTGTCCTTTGTAAAAATAAGAAAAATCTAATTTTCTAAAAATATGTGTGGTCAATGATTAATTTTACTTCATATTTTCATTAAGAGAAAGTGTATGTAACTTTCTACCAAGAGATTTGTATGAAAATATAATTTCTTTTTAAAATATTGTAATAAAACCTGCTTTTCCCATATACCTCAATGTTAAATTCTAGGTGAAATAAATCAAGCAGTAAACAAAATTTTGAATATTCCAATGGTGGATTATTTATATTTGATGAACCCTTCAAAATGATACCATGATTACAAAAGTTCCACCATCCAATTATTAGATATGAAATATGGTCATTATACATTGAATACCTTAAAATTGTATGGTTCGAATTTCGACAATTTTTCCCCACCTTTTAAACACTTTGTTGAATCATCGCACATGCCATACATTATTTCACCTGTTTTAACCAGAATATCTGTTTTAACCAGAATAGTCCCGTGAGGATCCGGGTTAAGATAGGTCCTTAGTACCCCTTCCTTGTCGTGAGAGGTGACTAAATGGGGAGGTCCTTCGGTTGAAACCGCAAAAACGATGTCCCATGTCACAGCAGGTGTGGCACGATAAAGACCCCTCCTTGCTCAAAGGCCGTAAGCGCCGAGCATAAGCCTAAATTTTGCAGCCCTTCACCGACAATGGTGAAGTCTCAATATGAGTGAAAGATTCTCGAAAGGGACTTTGAACAATATACAATCAATCAATCAATCAACCAGAATAATTAGATTTCAAATCGGTGTTTACAAATAACTGTCACTTGGCCATTTCAAGTGACAGTATCACGGCCAGTTCACAATTTCAGAGGTCAAAAGACCATTGGTGGTCTTATCAGTGTACAGTTGTGTATCTTATTACTGCATCATCGTACGTGCCTTAGGTTAAAGAAAAAGAAAAATATCAAATACATCTTAGTAATTCGTTATTTTATGCTCTTTCAGACCCAAATTTAGACAGGTCGCGGTCTTATTTCAGCGCATCATATACTGAGTCAAAGAGTAGGAGGCTCTTTGGTAACAGATTATCCGTAGGTTTAGTTATAGTAGGAAATATTTGTTCATACAAAGAGATTGTTAGTGCTTTGAAGACCTCGGTACTATCAAATGGATGAGCCTAACCTCAGATTATTTGTGATAGTAAGTATTCTGTGAAAGATTGTTGTTGGGTTTTTTTTGGGTTTTTATTTTTTACATCTTCCAACGCCATTAATATGACGATCAACCAGGTCTCCCGATAAGAGACAGGAAGTCTCTCTGCATCATGGAAGTGGGATTTTCATTATTACTACTTTATTTTAAACAAACTTGGCTTTAATTCTACATTTGGTAATTCAACTTCAACTCAAAGTTCCCTGTCAAAATACGAAATTCATCAAAATCACTTCTAAGTTTTAAACATATTTAATATTCCAGTCAATGAAACGGGCGAATATAGGTTTGAATACCGTATTTATATACTGCATAAAACCCCTTATTGAGATACATTGCAGGATCCATGAAAAGTTCTATTAAGCCCCTATCTTTACTCCTCACAAAAATAGTATCTACTGTGAAGGAGAAACTTCAGACGTATTGTGCCACAACATATGCGAGAAGGCGTGTAAATCAAATGTGAATTCTCCAAAATCACAGAAGGACTTCTAGCAGATTTGAAATTACAACACGTTCCAAAATCTTTAACATCACAATGTACGACTTTTCAACTCTTACTCCTCCTAGGCACCTGATCCCACCTCTGGTGTGTCCAGGTCACAGTGTTTTCCCAACTATCTATTTTGTATTGCTTATGGGAGTTACGACTCACGATATATTTTTCAGTAAAATGGAACTCACAAATATTCATGTCTTTTGAAAAGACCACTCTGATTCCACACTCTGAAGATAATATAAAAAGATGCTGGAGTTCCTCATTGACAATATCTACGAAGTCTTTAGTTATCAGGTCTTCCAACTATCTGTTGGAATTACCATGGGTACGAATAATGCTCCTTTATTAGCTGACCTGTTTTTGTATTTATACAAGGCAGAATTTATTCAAAAGCTTCTTCCTGAGAAGAGAGCATATCTCGCTGTGACCTTTAACTCAATATTTCTAAAGATACATCGACGATGTGATATTTATTAACAATACCACTTTCATTTATATGCTGATTCGATATACCGCGTGAATTTAAAATAAAAGACAACATAGAGTATTCCATATCTGCTTCATATGTAATTGAACACAAACGCGAAGAGACAAACAACTCAACTTAATAACAAAATGGATGACGTCAACTTCCCATATTCATGTCGCAATATCCCATTATTACCTACATATGGTGTGCATTCATCCTGTGTATGATTAATTTCTAAATTGAGGCAGGCTACTGAGAGATAAGGTGATGTTACAGGGGTTTCAACAGTCTCGTTTAAAGTCAGCATTTCGCAAATAGTATGGTCGTTATAACAATCTACTTTGCCAATACAACCTATCATTCGGTCAAATGCTGTCCGGCGTGTTTGATACCGATTGTTAGGTCGTTCTTGGCACACTGATTTTAATTACGGATTACTCCGTGTACCTAAGAACGATATAGGGCTCACGGCGGGTGTGACCGGTCGACAGGGGATGTTTACTTCTAGGCACCTAATCCCACCTCTGGTGTGTCCAGGGTCCATATTTACCCAACTCTTAAGTTTGTATTTCTTATAGGAGTTATGCGATAGATCACTGTTCGTAATATTTATCTTTGATTAGGTGGGATGCTGCCTGACGTGTTCCATGCCAATTGTTAGGCCATTCTTTACTTACTGAATTTGACTAATGTTTACCTGATCAAGCTATAGGGCTCACAGCTGGTGTGACCATTCAACAGAGGATGCCTACTCTCCTTTTTCATTGATCACTGTTCGTTATCTTCATTTTTTCACCTAGTTTCTGGGAGGCACCTCTCTACTATTACGAGACAGCAGACAAACTCCTCTAGATAATCGATCTGTGATGAAGAGCCAAGTCATTTGATGCCACTTTGCATTCCAATCTCAAGACGAAGAAAGTCGAAAAAGCTTTTACAAAATCATTATTAGCTCCAGATGTACTTATCTCCATAGTGTGTGCGGTGTTTGATTCATCAACAAAATATCCTGTGCCATTGAATTGTCTACAAGGATTTGACCTACCGAACAATTTACTCGACATTCTTCGTTTTAGTCAAGAAAAGATAGTTATAACCATGGATGTGGAACACGTGTTTCACAAGTTTAAAATAGAAAAAAAAAACAAACAACGTTGTAGTCTTTGTTTTATATCAAAACAATAAACAACCTCTTGTGATGACAAGAACTGTCTTTGGCAATACTGCATCACCTGCACTCGCAAATTATGGATTCCGCAAACTTGTAGAAATACTGATCAAGACATGCATCCTCTCGTTAACGGAAGATTCTATGTAGATGACAGATTGATATCCTGTAAAAGATCAGACTGTAAAACTTCACATCAAGTGGCCTTCAACTCGATATTTAGATATATTGATGACGTTTTATCTATTACAGTAATCATTTTCATTCATGTGTAGATTCGACTGATTCATTGTTTTACGTCTTGTTGAGAATTTTTAACTCTGTTGTGTAATACTTGTAGGTGATCGACACCTGTGACCTAGATTGTTCTGGATCTTGGATGTTTACCACTTCAGTAGAAAGATGACGTAACACTGATAACATAACTGTCTTTCATGAATGTTCCAGATACTTCATTTTTATAATAAATGCACTGTGAAAGCTCTGGTAGAAAAGCACTTTACGAATTGGTGATTAAACGCATTTTTTATATACATGTATCTGGGGATTACAGGAATTTGATTGGAATTAACAGCTGACTCGTGGCAGTTTTGTGTGTAAAGAAACCCGCAACGGACATTTATATTATTGTACATTTGTCGTAATTGCGTAAGTTAGTATTTTGTTATAATTTTCTTTCAATAATTGTAAATAAATTGTGTTAATTTTAAATTGTCTATGTTAGTAAATTCTGCTGTTGCATTATTTAGGGTTTATTCTGACCCATAACTCATATCGAGGCGTCACCAGCTGTAAATGAAGTACCCCTTTAGACCTATGCGCTCAGGGCCAGGCTATAACAGTGATGGTTCGTTACCATGCTAAAGCCTGCCCCAACACGAGACCTTCGTTTTTAAGGTCATATCCGAAAGACCCGTGATTTTCACTTCTAAGTGCCGAACATTTGGCGAATAAGCAATAAGTACCCATTTCAACGTCTTAGGTTTAACTCGGCGATTGCACGAGCCGGGTTCAAACTCATGACCGCCCGGCATAAGAAGCTAACGCTCTACCACTGATCTACAGTGCCCGGTATCTCGATTCGATATATCCCTGGAACTCGAAATAAAAGACACCACAAAGTTTTCCACATCTGCTCCGTACTTTTTTTTTTTTATTGAAAATAAATATTTAAAAACTTACAACTCAACTTTATGAAAAACGGGATGATTTCAGCTTCTCCATCGTCAACTTTCCATATTTATGTAGTAATACTCCATTATCACCTGCATATAGTGTTTATATCTCTCACCTGATTCGATACACAAGAGCTTGTTCTGCGTATGATCATTTTTAAATTGAGGCAGGCTGCTGACAAACAAGTTGATGTTACCAGGTTTTCAACAGCCGTGTAAAGTCAGCATTTCGGAAATTCTATCGTCATTATAATGAGCTAGTTTATCAATACAACCTATAATTGAGTCAAATGCTGTTTGACGTGTTAGGCCGTTCTTGGCACACTGATTTTGACTACGGATTACTCTGTTTACCTGATCAAGATATAGAGCTCATGTCGGTGCAACTGGTCGATAGGGGATGCTTACTTGTCCTAGGTACCTGATCCCACACCTGGTATATCCAGGGGTCCGTGTTTGCGCATCTCTTTATTTTGTATTACTTATAGGAGTTATGAGATCGATCACTGTTCATTATCTTCACCTTTCATAGTCCTCTATACCTGCTTCATACTTAATTTATTGAACATAGATGCTAACGGTAAACTAACAACTGAACTTTATGACGAACTGGGTGATTTCAGCATCTCCATCGGTAATATGATAATCCCACATTTATGTAACAATATTATTATTATTATTTTATTCATTTATAAAGCGCAAAATTACCTATAGTTTATATGCGCTGTACAATGTTTGTGCTAATAATCATAGATAATATACTAATAAAAGACCTGCAAGAGCTATAAAGAAAATGATAAAACAATAGAAAAAATTAAAATAAAACATGGTAGTAAAATGACGAAGTGGTTGACTTAGAATTGACAAGATACAATTACAGGTATTCGTATGCTGGATCAAAATTCAGGTTGCAAGAACTTGCACATGGAATCCTTGATATTACACTGAATTTTACATTCACAGGGCATTTTCACGCTTGAACAAGAGTGTTTTTAGGTTCTTGCGGAATGCTACATGTGCTTCAAGCTTTCGAAATTCCAGTGCCAGTTTATTCCACAATTGTGCACCTAGTGTTTTTATGGCTCTTGTACCGTATTTGTTTGATGACTTCTTCACTACCAGTTTCCATTGGTCGGATGATGATCTCAAGGTCCTTTGTGGCTGGTAAACAGGACATAGCTCTCTCATGTATGCTGGTGCTGAGTAAGAGTGTAGTGATTTATGTATGGTTGTCACCACTTTAAACACAACACGTTGATTTACCGGCAGCCAGTTTAGTTTTTGAAGTACCGGCGAAATATGTTGTCTGTAGCAAGTTCTTGTGAGACAACGTGCAGCGTTGTTCTGAGCCACTTGTAGTCGGTGCATGGGGCGATCGGTCATGCCAAGCAGGAGGGCATTGTGATAGTCAAGGTTGGATATGACTGTTGCATTGATAACCTTCGCACACGCTTCCTGGGTGAGATGGTGTTTCACCTTGGATATTCTCCTGATGTTGAAGTACATCTTCCTTACCACGGAGTTGACTTGTATTTCCATTGATAAGGTGGCGTCCAGGGCAGCACCGAGGTTTTTAACAGTAAACCTAGGTGTCAACATTGCCTCACCAATCTTCAGAAGGATATCCTTCACAAGGCACTGGTTGTGGGCGTTAGCAACCACCATACTCTCAGTTTTTCCATCATTTAGTTTAAGTTTGTTCACAGTCATCCAGGTTCTGACACTTGCTATGCATTCCTCCATAATGTTGACTTGATAGGTCCGCTTGGCAGTGTTTTTTTTTTTTTTTTTTTACACTCAAACGGCTGTAAAGTTGAGTGTCATCTGCGAGCCCATGACGGTTTATGGCATATTGGTTAATAACTTTCCTGAGTGGGAGAAGGTACACCAGGAAGAGAAGGGGCCGAGAACAGACCCTTGGGGCACTCCGGTAGATAGTGGTACATCTGAAGACACCCTGGTGTTGATCAAGTAAGACTGTACCCAACGGAGTGCTGTGTCCGTCAATCCAGCCTCCACACGTAGTCTTTCCAGCAAGAAGGTATGATCGATGGTATCAAATGCCGCACTTAGGTCAAGAAGGACCAGGAGCATAGCGTCACCTTCATCCAGTATTGCTTCTACGTCTGCTTTTATCCGTAGGATGGCTATCTCAGTGCTGGTACCGGTCTTATAAGCTGACTGCAGATCATCATGTAGACCATTCCTGGTGAGATGGCTATTAAGCTGCTGTGCAACAACACGCTCGATGATCTTGCTGATGAATGGGATATTTGATACTGGTCTATAGTTACTAAAAGTTCTCATATCAAGTCCAGGCTTTTTCAGACGTGGTGTAAAAAGTGCACGTTTCAGCTCATTTGGAAAGACCCCGGTTGAAAGTGATGCATTCTCCAGCTCAGTAATGGTTGGTAGCACTACAGAGAGAACAATGCTGTTTTTCAAGAGCGCAGTGGGGATGGCATCCAGTGAGCAGGTCTTATTAGCACAGCTCCTGATGACCTTGTCCACTTCTTCCTGCACCTGGATCTTAAAGGAACCAAGATGAGGCACTGGTCTGTCCAGGTCTGGAGAAGCTGTATTGTCATGGAGATCTGAGGCATCGAGACCCTGTCTGATCTTTTCAACTTTCAAAAATCGTCGACAAGGGTCTGGTCACTGGTAGCCGTATATTGATATATATTCATTATCACCTGCATTTGGCTTTTATGTTTCTCAATTGAACTGATATTCAAGACCTTGTTCTGCATATGATCAGTTTTAAAATCGAGACAGGTTACCGACAAACAAGTTGATGTACAGGAATTTCAACAGTCTCGTTTAAAGACAGCATTTTGCAAATTCTATGGTCGTTATAACAATCTAGTTACCAATACAACATGTCAATGGGTCAGATGCTGCATGACGTGTTTCATACCGATTAGGCCGTTCTTTATACTCCGATTTTGACTTCGGATTACTCCGTTTACCTGATCAAGATATGGGGCTCACGACGATTGTGACCGGTCGACAGGGGATGCATACTCCTCCTAGACACCAGATCCCACTTCTGGTATACCCAGGGGTCCGTGTTTGTCCAACTCTTAATTTTGTATTCCATATAGGAGTTATGAGATAGATCACTGTTCGTTATCTTCACATTCAAGTGGTCTTTGTACTGTCTAAGTTTGCATACATTTACTATAGCAGTGAAGATGTCTTAATTCACAGTTAACTCTTCATCCTTAAGGGATATACAAAATGCATATCGTATATTGTTATTTAATGCAGTCCGATCAAAAGATTCAAATAGAAGAATATAAATAAATTAAGAAGGATAGCTCATCAAGTGAATTATAAACTATACATAGAAGAGAAGAGTAAGGGATTTGAATACTATTAATAAGATTGTTTAATCAAAGCGCATACTTTGGTATATATAAGTATGTACAGCATCACATATTTCTTTTTATGCTATTGACAAATCATCTTTTCCACAAACAATTTAACTTTTTCCTTCAGAAGTAAAAGCCAATAAGAGTTGTCATATAATTTTTTAATGTCTGAATTAATCATTTTAAAAAATGCTACATTCATTTTACTTAAATATTCGAGTGGGCGACCACACAAATTATAGATAGTGTGTGGGCAAGTGTTTATATCCATCCTTCAGTACACTCAGTACATGAGTTCATTTCATCAATTCAACCTTACACATAGCCTCATTGGTTAATATCCGAGCGGAAGTACATGTGACGTATTAGTCATTCTTTAGACATCCAAGCAAGTTGGACACATTTTCTCCAGCGGTCTTTTTTTTAACGGTCTATTAGCATTCTCCGTATTTTGGAAAGGTATTTTTTTTTATTACTTCAGATAGCCTTGTTAGCTGAACCTGGGTGGTCCCTTTAAGGCCTAGGTTGGTGGTATCATATTTACAACCTCTGGATGAGGCGCTGAGTGGAACTCAATTTGCCTTGGTGGTGTAAAATGGATGGTCTTTTTAAAATATTTGAGTGTGTTTGAGGCGGCAAGCTGCACGTGCATTTACCGATGGGGCCCTGCTTACTTGGAAAAGAGATATTATGTTGATCTTTCTTTTACTGACTGACCTTACTGGTTGATAATAAACTTGTAATGATTTTTGGTTTATTCATAGTGATTGGAACATTATTTTATTATGTGGGGTATTTGGGAGGGGGTTGTATCATTCGCACCAGAGACTTGGTGGAGTTATTACGCTTTCTCTGTGTGACGTCACATATTCGTGTAAACAATTCTAATTGAGTTCTTTTGTTTTGCAGTCCGTTGGACACTGATGCCCTAGCGATTTATGATTTTTTTCTTTGGATGTCATTAGTGCTGGTTGTATTGCATTGTTTATTAGATTATGATTGATGATCATAATGTTTAGATAATCGGTGGATTTTAATCCGAATGAGACAAAGGACATTTTCCCTACAATATCTTTTTTTTTTTTTTTTTTTTTTCATTTTTCACCTCCATGAAGAGTTCTTGTATGCTTTCTGAAATAGGTTTAACTTATACATTGTAGTAATATTACAATACATTGATATCGGTCTGTGTAGCTCAGTAGTTAGATCACCTAACTAGGTATGAAAAGGTCCCTGGTTCGATAACCAATTGTTCTAAATTTTCTCTCCTTCGTTGCAATAGTAAAGCTTATCTATATAAGCTTATATATATAATACATAAGAGCTGAAATTACAATTTTACTTGCAACAATGATCAAGATATTCTATCTCTAGAACAGATGTGTAATTAAGCCCAAGTTTTTTTGTAGAAACGAAATAAAGTGCAAGCGAATTATACGTGAAATGTCACGAAAAATCATGTTATTGAGAAACGTCGTGTATGTTCTAAAAATGTAATTATTACAAAATCTATGAATGTGAAGATTCGGAGCAACCGGCATGTATAAACTTAGTCCCTTTGCCTGCTACCATATATATCAAAGTAGAATCATTGTATTACTATTTTGAGTATTGGGAGAAAGTTGGGGTATTTTTCGATCGATTGAGTGAATGTTGGAGGATATTAACATGATCTGAATGTTGGAAGATATTAACATGGTCTGAATGTTGGAGGATATTAACATAGTCTGAGTGTTGGAGGATATTAACATGATCTGAATGTTGGAAGATATTAACATGATCTGAATGTTGGAAGATATTAACATGGTCTGAATGTTGGAAGATATTAACATGGTCTGAATGTTGGAGGATATTAACATGGTCTGAGTGTTGGAGGATTTTATCATGATCTGAATGTTGGAAGATATTAACATGGTCTGAATGTTGGAGGATTTTATCATGATCTGAATGTTGGAAGATATTAACATGGTCTGAATGTTGGAGGATTTTATCATGATCTGAATGTTGGAAGATATTAACATGGTCTGAATGTTGGAGGATATTAACATGATCTGAATGTTGGAAGATATTAACATGGTCTGAATGTTGGAGGATATTAGCATGGTCTGAATGTTGGAAGATATTAACATGGTCTGAATGTTGGAGGATATTAACATGATCTGAATGTTGGAGGATATTAGCATGGTCTGAATGTTGGAGGATATTAACATGGTCTGAATGTTGGAAGATATTAACATATGCTGACTAAACGAAACTGTTGAAATCCCTATAATATCAACTTGTTTGTCAGTAACCTGTGTCGATTTAAAAAGTTATACACAGAACAAGATCTTGCATATCGAATCAGTTGAGATATATAAACACCACATGCAGGTGATAATGATATATTGCTAATTAAAAATGAGAAGTTGACGATGGAGAAGCTGGAATCATCCCGTTTGTCATGAATTTGAGTTGTTAGTTTGCCGTTAATATATATTTTCAATAAAATATCTAAGTACGAAGGAGATGTTGAGGACACTGTGGTGTCTTTTATTTGAGTTTTTTTTAAAAATATGTATGCTATTTTTGATATCTGAATCAATGATTTGAAAAAGTTTAAACGTTATTTATTTTACGACGGTTAACAAACAAGTCCTACTTTTTCTATTAATGAAAAGGTGAAGTTAACGAACGGCTCGGATATTGGTACGAAGGGACCATTGATGTGGGAGGAAACCGGAGTACCTGAAGGAAAGCCATGTATTCGAGTGGGCGACCATTAACTTCTCATATGCAACCACTGCCGATCCTCTCGAGGCGTACCAGTGAGAAGCGAGTGCATTAACTACTGCGCTACCCGGCCTGCAGCAGGACAATGTCGGAACACCAGATCTGTTTTTCCATGCTTAGACTTGCGATCAATGATTTTACCTGGGAATATGAAAAAACTACTTTTCGCACAGATCATGTGAATTTTATAGTAAATGATAGTTCCTCTGATATTGTCCTTCAAATCATTCCTTCCTGTTCTCAATTCTACATGTACACATATTTTATTTTTATCCTCGATGCTGGAAAACAAGTTCATTATTTCTACGCGGTATGCCATCGTCGCTAGCCACGGTTACTAAGTCCGGTAGTACCTACCCTACCTCAAACCGTGGCTGCATGATCAGTGAAACCCTCGATTTATATGAATGTTTATAAAATGATGCAATAATTTCTTTGACCAATCACAGTCACAATAACAGATATTTTAATGTCTGCGCCCACAACGAAAATGTGCAGTATTTGTTTACAAGTAATAACGGACAAAAAAGGCTACAGATCCCAGTTTATAGAAGCAAGTAAAGTTTATAAGTATTTATCAAATGAAATCCGCATTAATAGCAGTGGTTACGCTTGTAAATTCTGCGTTAATAAACTTAATCGTATTCTCAAACTTGATGAGGAAATTCGGGGTAAAGTTGATGTGTTGAAATCTGAAAGATTATAGTTGATCAGGCAATTATCTAAAGAGAACGCGTGGTTGCGCATATTGCATGGTAAATCTATTACATCGGTGAAGTCAACAAAAAAAAAGCGTCCATTAGTTACAGCAGCTAAAAAGTGTCCAGTTTGATCTTAATCAACAATCCTTGGATTATTCCGCTACAAACACGCAATGACATCCGAATGATTTTCTTTCCACCAAAAAAAAATCATGGAAGCTCACCGATTGGTTGACTAATGAACATGAATATTCATGAAGCCGAAGTTTTTTTTTTTTTTGTTTTTTTTTTATCATAGAGCCACGTCATTTGGCGTAGTGTAAACGGAGACAATAGGCGTGGCTTGCGTCGATGGCGGTATGCAAGCACACACTATATCGGTCCGGAACTAAATGTGGGTAAACTTGGAGTCATGTGGTCCAAGACTTTTTTATTCATGGTTCGATAAGCACATTGGTTCAATTACTACTTTTACAGAGATAGAAATACTTTCAGTGTGGCATTGAAGGCTGTCTTGCCAGTAAATGGATAGTCAATGTAGATTTATATGAATTTAAAACTTTTTGACAAAACATGTAGACATTGGAAAAGTTTTTGTCATTTATTGGCCCCTATTTTTGTTGTTGATGAATTGTTTTAAATTCCTAAAAATCTTGTTTCGAAAGACCATTTCTGACATAGGAAGAACTTGCAGTGAGATTGATCGTGTGATTTGTGTGTGTAGAGTAAGGCTTTTAAAGAGACTGTGGAACAGCTTTTATCTCATAGAAAAGAATACTCTGTAAATTTATGCAACTATTTTATACAATGCGATGAAGGTTCTGTAAATTCATATTGAGTTTTTTAAAGTTCCGAAGTGACATGAACACAGCTTTTCCACTTTCAGAGATGTCTTTATATCCGTGACTAAGGACTCGTCTGTACTTGATATATATTGTACTTTGTCTGTATACATCAGTGACTAATGTCTCGTCTGTACTTGATATATATTGTACTTTGTATACATTAGTGACTAATGTCTCGTCTGTACTTGATATATATTGTACTTTGTCTGTATACATTAGTGACTAATGTCTCGTCTGTACTTGATATATATTGTACTTTGTCTGTATACATTAGTGACTAATGTCTCGTCTGTACTTGATATATATTGTACTTTGTCTGTATACATTAGTGACTAATGTCTCATCTGTACTTGATATATATTGTACGTTGTCTGTATACATTAGTGACTAATGTCTCGTCTGTACTTGATATATATTGTACTTTGTCTGTATACATTAGTGACTAATGTCTCTTTTGTACTTGATATATATTGTACTTTGTCTTTATACATTAGTGACTAATGTCTCATCTGTACTTGATATATATTGTACTTTGTCTGTATACATTAGTGACTAATGTCTCGTCTGTACTTGATATATATTGTACTTTGTCTGTATACATTAGTGACTAATGTCTCATCTGTACTTGATATATATTGTACTTTGTCTGTATACATTAGTGACTAATGTCTCGTCTGTACTTGATATATATTGTACTTTGTCTGTATACATTAGTGACTAATGTCTCATCTGTACTTGATATATATTGTACGTTGTCTGTATACATTAGTGACTAATGTCTCGTCTGTACTTGATATATATTGTACTTTGTCTGTATACATTAGTGACTAATGTCTCGTCTGTACTTGATATATATTGTACTTTGTCTGTATACATTAGTGACTAATGTCTCATCTGTACTTGATATATATTGTACTTTGTATACATTAGTGACTAATGTCTCGTCTGTACTTGATATATATTGTACTTTGTCTGTATACATTAGTGACTAATGTCTCATCTGTACTTGATATATATTGTACTTTGTCTGTATACATTAGTGACTAATGTCTCGTCTGTACTTGATATATATTGTACTTTGTCTGTATACATTAGTGACTAATGTCTCGTCTGTACTTGATATATATTGTACTTTGTATACATTAGTGACTAATGTCTCGTCTGTACTTGATATATATTGTACTTTGTCTGTATACATTAGTGACTAATGTCTCGTCTGTACTTGATATATATTGTACTTTGTATACATTAGTGACTAATGTCTCGTCTGTACTTGATATATATTGTACTTTGTCTGTATAAATTAGTGACTAATGTCTCATCTGTACTTGATATATATTGTACTTTGTCTGTATACATTAGTGACTAATGTCTCGTCTGTACTTGATATATATTGTACTTTGTCTGTATACATCAGTTCCAGTTCGTACTGTCACGCCCAATACCGGAATTGCCTTGGTATGTGGTTTCCGCTGCGCTTCAAAAATACTGCAGTTTGCATGTAGTGCGAGTAAATTGTAATTCATATTGGGAGAGGGGGTAATTTCTTGTAATACTATATTCATAACGAACAGTGATCAATCTTGTAACTCCTATAAGCAATACAAAATAGAGAGTTAGGCAAACACGGACCCCTGGACACACCAGAGGTAAGATCATTTCATTTTGATGGGATTTTTACTCTGATCCGAAAAACAGACTGGGACAGTACATATCAGTATATACACTTGACCTTCTCGGTGCGTGTGCAACAACCCGTGACCATGTACAAAGTAGTTATATTTGGAATAATAACAAGGGGAATATGGCTGTCACCATCTTGCACATATTCTTTTAGTTGATTATATCTTTGAACGATAGACAAATATCAAGGAATACGATACATGAGTTACGCCTTACGAAATAGCAGGTGTGATGCGTGTAATTACTAAATAGCAGGTGTGATGCGTGTAATTACTAAATAGCAGGTGTGATGCGTGTAATTACTAAATAACAGGTGTGATGCGTGTAATTACTAAATAGCAGGTGTGATGCGTGTAATTACTAAATAGCAGGTGTGATGCGTGTAATTACTAAATAACAGGTGTGATGCGTGTAATTACTAAATAGCAGGTGTGATGCGTGTAATTACTAAATAGCAGGTGTGATGCGTGTAATTACTAAATAGCAAGTGTGATGCGTGTAATTACTAAATAACAGGTGTGATGCGTGTAATTACTAAATAACAGGTGTGATGCGTGTAATTACTAAATAGCAGGTGTGATGCGTGTAATTACTAAATAGCAGGTGTGATGCGTGTAATTACTAAATAACAGGTGTGATGCGTGTAATTACTAAATAGCAGGTGTGATGCGTGTAATTACTAAATAGCAGGTGTGATGCGTGTAATTACTAAATAACAGGTGTGATGCGTGTAATTACTAAATAACAGGTGTGATGCGTGTAATTACTAAATAACAGGTGTGATGCGTGTAATTACTAAATAACAGGTGTGATGCGTGTAATTACTAAATAACAGGTGTGATGCGTGTAATTACTAAATAGCAGGTGTGATGCGTGTAATTACTAAATAACAGGTGTGATGCGTGTAGTTACTAAATAACAGGTGTGATGCGTGTAATTACTAAATAACAGGTGTGATGCGTGTAATTACTAAATAGCAGGTGTGATGCGTGTAATTACGAAATAGCAGGTGTGATGCGTGTAATTACTAAATAGCAGGTGTGATGCGTGCAATTACTAAATAGCAGGTGTGATGCGTGTAATTACTAAATAGCAGGTGTGATGCGTGTAATTACTAAATAACAGGTGTGATGCGTGTAATTACGAAATAGCAGGTGTGATGCGTGTAATTACGAAATAGCAGGTGTGATACGTGTAATTACTAAATAACAGGTGTGATGCGTGTAATTACTAAATAGCAGGTGTGATGCGTGTAATTACTAAATAACAGGTGTGATGCGTGTAATTACTAAATAGCAGGTGTGATGCGTGTAATTACTAAATAACAGGTGTGATGCGTGTAATTACTAAATAGCAGGTGTGATGCGTGTAATTACTAAATAACAGGTGTGATGCGTGTAATTACTAAATAGCAGGTGTGATGCGTGTAATTACTAAATAGCAGGTGTGATGCGTGTAATTACTAAATAGCAGGTGTGATGCGTGTAATTACTAAATAGCAGGTGTGATGCGTGTAATTACTAAATAGCAGGTGTGATGCGTGTAATTACTAAATAGCAGGTGTGATGCGTGTAATTACTAAATAGCAGGTGTGATGCGTGTAATTATGGAAGAAATTATATATAGTATCATCATTAATTGATTCCATTAAAAACTATCAAGGAGAGAGACATTTTCTTTTTTGGCCAATGACACCAAACCATTGTTAGAGTTTCCATTTTGACTGTTCTCTCCGGATGGTGTATAACAATGTTTTATTCACCATTTGAAATAATGAAAAACCACCCCCTATATTCGAACTTATAGAAATATTCTGTAAATGCCAAATCTATTTCCAGAAGCATATATTGCAGAATATATTGGAACTGTCGCAAGCTTCCAAGGGTGCAATATAAAAAAAATATTGCTATAGACACACCAAAGAATATTAATTTCATAGAATAAAATATTATTTAGAGGTGATCAGGAATATTAATTATTTACGTCATTGTCCTGCGTCGTTCTTTATCCAGTCATCATGGTGACACAATCTTAAGGCCACTCATGTTTTTCAAGAGTTTTTCACACAAAATGCAATCAAGACAATAGATAGCGGTCGATATACACCGGTAGGTACATGTAGGAAGATAGACACATTTTGTGACATATTGTCCAGACCGTAACAAGAGGGGAGGGGGAGGGGGGATGGGCTCCACTCACCACTGTATATAATTTATAATAATAAAATTGTCATTCAAAGTCCGGTTAAGTTGCTGTCCCCTTTTTCTTGAGGTATGGCCAAATCCTCCTACGTTATTGTGCCAAAAACAATTCTGCCGGGTGCGAATCTGCGACTCCCCACCTACATGTAACATCTCAGAAAAGAGGTTTTTAGCTCACTTAAGATGAAAGCTCAAATGAGATTTTGTCCAGTGTCAATATGTCCATCCATCTGTAATCTCTCAACATTTTCTACTTCGCCAGAACCATAGGATTGATTTCAATCACACTTGCCATATAGCATGCTTGGGTAAAGAGAATACGAGCTTGTTGACATAAAGTACGACTCTTTCAAGTGGAGATAGTTTAGATTAAGTGAAAATTTTGTGGCATCTATTAAAAATCTTCAAGAATCACAGGAACAACTTTAATCAAAATTGGCACAAATCATCCTTGAGTGAAGGGAATTTCAAATTTGTTCACATGAAGGGCCATACTTCCTCTAAAGGAGAGATAATCAAGAAAAAGCAAAAATAGAGTGGGGGTCATTTAAAAATTATCTTCTAAAGAAGCACTGGGCCAGAAAAGTTGAAATTTACTTGAAAGCTTCCTGACATAAACTATATTCAGGTTTATTCGATTCATGGCCCATGGGGTAGGGGATCACAATAAGGGTTCAAAGTTTTACATGGGGATGTATTGGAATCTTCAACGCAATAATAGCAGGGTCATGATTAGTTGTTTTCATATGGAAGTACTGTAACGTGTTTAGGTTCGATGATTCGGACCAGTCTGGGGCAAGTATGATTATTAATAAATGAACATGTATTTAAAAAATGAACAACTAAAATAACGAGTCAATATATACAAATAGTATTCAGGATTACCTATCCTAATCACATTATACACGACCATTCCTCACGATAAATTAAAGACTAGACTTTTTGACATCATAGACAGTTGCTTCTTCAACAAAAACGGAAATATTCATATCTAGTGATCAGTCATTCAAAAACTTACTTTGTTAAACACCACTCTGATTCCACGCACAAGTACTCTGAAGTTGAAATAAAAAATATGCTAGAGTTCCTCATTGACAATATCTTCTTGGTCTTTGGTGATCAGGTCTTCCAACAGTCTGTTGGAATTCCCATGGGCACGAATTGTGCTCCTTTGTTAGCTGACCTATTTTTATATTCATATGAAGCAGAATTTATTCAAAAACTTCTACGTGAGAAGAAAAAATCTCTCACTGTGACCTTCAATTCGACTTTTAGATATATCGATGACGTTTTGTCTATTAACAATGATAGCTTTCATTCATATGTCGATTTGATATATCCCTGTGAGCTCGAAATAAAGGACACCACAGAGTCGTCCACTTCTGCTTCATACTTAGATATTTTATTAAAAGTAGACATTAACGGCAAACTGACAACTCAACTGTATGACAAACGGGATGATTTCAGCTTCTCCATCGTCAACTTCCCACATTTATGTAGCAATATTCCATTATCACCTGCATATGGTGTTTATATATCTCAACTGATTCGATATGCAAGAGCTTGTTCTGGGTATAGTCAGTTTTTAAATCGAGGTAAGCTACTGACAAACAAGTTGATGGTACAGGGATTTCAACAGTCTTGATTGAAGTCAGCATTTCGCAAATTCTATGGTCGTTATAACGATCTAGTTCGTCAATACAACCTCGCATTGGGTCAAATGCTGTCTGACGTGTTTCATACCGATTGTTAAGCCGTTCTTGGCAACTGATTTGACTGCGGATAACTCCGTTTACCTGATCAGGATATGGGGCTCACGACGGGTGTGACCGGTCAACAGGGGATGCTTACTCCTCCTAGGCACCTGATCCCACCTCTGGTGTGTCCAGGGGTCCGTGTTTGCCCAACTATCTATTCTGTATTGCTTGTAGGAGTTATGAGATTGATCACTGATCGTTATCTTCACCTTACATAGCAACGAAACCTATAAGGTATGGGTAAACAAGGCTGGGATCTATGCTAGTCTGTATCCAGTACCGGACAGATACTTGTGTAGTATGTACGTCCAACTACAACCGGACAAATCTCGACACCAATAAGGCAAGAACAGAGGAAATACTTTATTAATTATCCTCTAGACCAGTATACTCGCCACCGTATACTGAATTACATTAATGCACACCGTATTAAATATTGTCGTTCCTTCTCTTCTGTCGAGCTCCAAAATTGAACTGCGATCTATTGCCAGAACGCCCGTATTTATACTACTGAGCACCCGAACTACCCTCGGATGCTATCGTAAGCCCGGTTGACGTAAGCTTTATATTTAGCCTCTAACAGGTTATGATGTATCCCGAACCCGATCTCAATTTGTCACAGTACCATCGGGTAGTGCAGATTCAAGTTTATTCCAATCATGGCCCTGGCGGTACGCTGGGACCACAATAGGGGATCAAAGTTTCACATAAGAATTACTAGGGCAACATCTTTAAAAATCTTTATCTCAATAACAGCAGGGCCATGTTTCGACGATTGATACAAAAGATGATCACGGATGCAAATGTATCGTTTATTTACATTACGTCACGCGGCGTAAGAATACAAAGTGTGCAAACTAACACAATATCGTATGAATGATATCCACTGAAATATGTGATATATATACACAGTCTACTCCACTTATATTGAACTATCTGTTATATTGAAGTAAAAGTAAATCCCATGTAACATTATTTATATAGTCCAACATTGGTTATATTGAACTTTGGACATCGAGAACAATTCAGGTTGGTCCCCTGAATTTCAATATATCCGGAGTAGACTATATATATATATATATATATATTTATGGCAATTCATTTTTTTGTTCTGCCTAGTCAGTTTTTTAACCGAGGCAAGCCACTGACAAAACAAGTTGAAGGTACAGGGGTTTCAACAGTCTCGTTTGAAGTCAGCATTTCGCAAATTCTATGGTCGTTATAACGATTTAGTTTGCCAATACAACCTATCATCGGGTCGTGTTTCTTACCGACTGTTAGACCGTTCGTGGCACACTGATTTTGACTACCGATAACTCCGTTTAACTGATCAAGATATAGGGCTCACGGCGGGTGTGGCCGGTCGACAGGGGATGCTTACTCCTCCTATTCACCTGATCCCACCTCTGGTGTGTCCAGGAATCCGTGTTTGCCCAACTATCTATTTTGTGTTGCTTATGGGATTTATGATTTATTGATCACTGTTCGTTATCTTCACCTTCATTTAGGCATTCCCATGTTTGTGTGAATTGAAATTCGGTTATTATTAGTGACCCTTTGGAACTAGATTTTGGCCACAATATGGGGTGAAAATTTTTCATGGGAATAAAAATTGGAAACAAATCTTTTAAAAATCACAACAGCTGAACAAATGCACCACCGTATACAACGTCACATTGGAGGAGTCGTCACTGTGGAGCATGAAGGCTCGGCTCCGAAGCGGAGAAAACGCAGTATCACCGAGTATAAGATCGATTTTCTGATAAACTACACCATATTTCTGCAAACATCATATTGCATAGATTGTGGTAGATATATTTTGATAATTCAAATTTGTGATCGAATTTCAGAAACCCGTACTTACCTCAAACACTGCGTTCGCGTTGCACGAGAAGGTCTACACAGTTGAAATTGATGATTTAAACCCATCTTTCTCGGTCATTTCATCTCTCTGCCTCCTTGATTTGTTTGCTAGAGAGTATGTTTATCCCGATACCATGATTGTTGATGATTATATCGCCCATTTACTTACATTTCACATGTAATTTGCACAAAATCTCACCAATTTGTAATGTGTCGCATGAGGGCTCAAATATGGCATGCCGCGAGGAGTACGCTACATATGTTTTACTGTATCGCGAGGCTTTGAAGTTTGACCTTTGGGCTGATTAACATTAAGTTTACCATGATCCCTTTAATATCACATGTTTGTCAGTTTTCTTTTCATATTTCAGAGTAAAATATGATGCGAAAGAAGTCATATCTGTCAAGGAATGGTATGAAAAAGTGGGCTATCGGCAAAACTAAAACCTTTAAAAAGCTCCTACATGTAACAATCGAATCCATGTCCTGTATTCAAATCGCCCTCACCTGTTAGAAAGCATACTTGTACACCCTTGGAAGGACTAACGCCAAAACGAAAAAAAATATATATACCAAGAAGTACACCCACATTAAGCGAATCGGAAAGTTTGAAATCCCCCAGACATCATTTCCACCATTATCAAAGTCCTCTTCGTGATCAAACAAATCAAATCTTGTGGGGATCCGGGTTAGAATAGATCCTCAGTACCCCCTTGCTTGTCGTAAGAAGCGACTAAATGGGGTGGGCCATCGGATGAGACCGCAAAAACCGAGGCCCCATGTCACAACAGGTGTGGCACGATAAAGATCCCTCCCTTCTCAAAGGCTGTAAGCGCCGAGCATACATGTAGCCTAAATTTTGCAACCCTTCACCGGCAAAGGTGACGTTTTCATATGGGTGAAACATTCTTGGGAGGGACGTTAAACAATACACAATTGATCAAACAAATCACCGTCAAAAGCTAAACGATATTTATTTACATTCTCCCCATCACCAACTGAATTCATACCCTGCGCAAAGAAAACCGAATACATGTATATACATATCGGTAGCCAATTTGTATGTTAGCATCTAGTAATTTGTGTTGGAAGGACAATTTGTCACCTTTAGAGGACTTCCTTATTATGCCCGTACTTTCTAAAGACAGTTCGGGTATATTGTTATCCTGATCCGTCATTTCGTCTGTCACGCTTTTTTCTTCCTCAGACTCCTCTTTTATTGCAAGCAGTTCTGAAATTCGGTGACAAATTTGAATGATCAAAATATATCTACCACACTCTATGCAATATAATGTTTGCAGAAATATGGTGTAGTTCATGAGAAAATCGTTCTCATACTCGGTGATACTGCGTTTTCTCCGCTTCGGAGCCGAGCCCTCATTCTCTACAGTGACTCCTCCTCTAATGTGACATTGTATACGGTGATGCACGGTCATGATAACTCAGGTGAGCGATGTGGCACATTGGCCTCTTATTCGAGTTTGGGATTTCAGGATTTATTTGTAATTTTATTTTGTTTGTCAGTTACTTTTCTGAATGAAAAATAAACTATGCTAGATGCCTGATATATATTTCTTACGTGTTGATTTATTTAATGGTCATGAATCGTTTGACATCACTTTCTATATTCAAACCCTTGAGTTCTTCTTGCAAAATACAAACAAATCTGTGTGGTTCATTTTTGATACAAGAATGATCTGCCAAAAAATAATAAATCTAATAATGAAATAAATAAATAGATAGATAAATAAAGAACGAATGCATTTGTGAAGGCTTGTTTGCTTTAAACCGAAATCTTAGGAATAACAGTATATAGTTTGCAGCAATCAGCAATATAGAATATAAACACATGAAGCTCTAATTGTTAGACACAATCAGTAATATAGAATATAAACACATGAAGCTCTAATTGTTAGACACAATCAGTAATATATAGAATATAAACACATGAAGCTCTAATGTTAGACACAATCAGCAATATAGAATATAAACACATGAAGCTCTAATTGTTAGAAACAATCAGTAATATAGAATATAAACACATGAAGCTCTTATTGTTAGACACAATCAGTAATATAAAATATAAACACATGAAGCTCTTATTGTTAGACACAATCAGTAATATAGAATATAAACACATGAAGCTCTTATTGTTAGACACAATCAGCAATATAAAATATAAACACATGAAGCTCTTATTGTTAGACACAATCAGCAATATAGAATATAAACACATGAAGCTCTTATTGTTAGACACAATCAGCAATATAGAATATAAACACATGAAGCTCTAATTGTTAGACACAATCAGTAATATATAGAATATAAACACATGAAGCTCTAATTGTTAGACACAATCAGTAATATAGAATATAAACACATGAAGCTCTTATTGTTACACACAGGCAGCTACTGTATTGATAACGTTATTATATCATTTTAACGATAGTATCACAAAGGTAACAAAAACAGTGCTTTAATATGCCTCACGGTCCCCAGTATTCCCTAGCCTGATACTATTTACGATTGATATTACATCATGTATTAAATTATTAATGATGTGATTACTGTTTACTGGATTTGCTTAGCCCAACACCATAAAAAGACTGTCAAATAATCACCGACTATTGCCTTTGGTATGAAGTTATTTTTGTGTTCATTAGATTGCTGTGGACGTTAATGTTAGGAACTTCCAAGTAGCGCTTTCCCTGTTAACTGCAATTGAAGCTCCTATCATTTGTAGAACTCAATGTGTAAAATTACGTCAATGTTCATTATTAGATACATTTTTTTTTAAAAACTGAAAATCAAAAAAATCAAACAAATAATTACACTTTTTCCTGTGTAGGCCCACAAACCTTAGTGTCAATTGAATGTGTTTGGACATGTAAGAATAGAACATATCAAGGACTTTAAATAATCTTTTATTTTACTTATGTACATGTAGGTAAGTATGTGCCGAAAATAGTAAAATGTAAAAATTGAATAAAAACTAATCTAAGTAAACAAGTCTTTGACATGTTATTCATCTAGATGAAAATTAATTGATATAATTAATCCCTGCCAAATTAAAGTTATTCACTTATGTCACACTTACATGTATTTAGCATGAAACTGCAATACTGTAAACGAAATTTATATAAAAGGAAGCTTCTTTCAAAATGTGCAAATTCAGTTGATCTGCCTACTGTATCTTCCCTGTATATCCGAGAGCGGAATCACAACGATTTCTGTCAATAATAAATGAGGCAGACATATTTTGCGACTGATGCTACGTTCTAATTGTGATCTCTTGCCTGCCTTTAGAAAAGTGTTGTATACGCCTCGATAATGTTATTGATGCTTAATAGATTTAATATCACTTGATTTTGACTGAGCAATATATTCGTCGAAGGTGTGTCACATTGGTGCACATGGTATTGTTTTAAAAGCGATATAGAACTGCTTGAAATAGGTATATCTTTGGAAGTTATGCATGGCTTGATAAAATAAAGAATTTAAACAAAAAGAAATTACAATTAAGAATTGCGAAATTCGTTTTCTGTTTAGGTCAAAATCAAATAAATATTTCAGCATATTCAAACAAATAATAGCTAGCACATTGAGCACTTGAAGAGTCTAAAGATTACTAGGACAGAAAATTCGAGTCTACATCCATTGGATTTTATCTCACAAAGTCAAATATCGTTGGTCTGAGATTACGTGAATTATCTCAATTTCGTCCTACTCTTATGGTTCCCAACACAATGCAGAGAGCCACATCAGACTTAATTGAAAAAGAATGAACGAAAAGGCTACCAGTGAGGCTGCACGGTACAAGTGTGACGTCACAGTCAGGCTACAACTGACGCAGTGGCGGATGTAAATGAGGATTTTTATTTTAAATGTGCAACAAAAAATAGAAATAGCAACCGCTTACGTCGAGTTCCTTGGCATATCTAGAGGTACGATGTGAAACCTGGTGACAGCCCCGCCCCTCTTGTCTTCGGGTTAGTTTAGCACGGCATGTATGAAGAACAAGGTAAAAAAAAAAATCAACCATGCCACTTCACTTACTATGACAAGGAAATATTGTACTTATGTTTATGTAACTGTAAGCATGACGTCAAATATCCTAAATCAGATTCAAGTTATAGGCTAGCTTTTAAATAAATCTCAATGTATCGATGGGGAGAGGGGGTCTAAGATATACAGTGTAGCGAACTTGAATTTACAAGTTGTGAATGCTGAAATATCTAATCAGTGGATTAAAGATTAGGATTCTGTACACTGTACAATAGCACCTTCAACATATTAATAAACAATGCAATGACTGAAAAAAATATTAGAAGTATTTTAGCTTTAAAATAGAAAATATAACAACACATTGTTGCAGAATGGCCACCAGACAATGAAGAAGCTAAGAATATTATTAGTATATAATGGATTATTTATGCAAAGGTACATATTTAAATAGTCATCGGAATAATATCCTGTTTAGTGGACCAAAAAGAGATCTGTAATGACATATGTAAAAAAAAAAAAAAAAAAAAAAAAAAAACCATTAGATACAGGTGTATTTTTACGGAACACAATCTTTCTCTATTTTACAGAACTACTTTAGATACACATTACTTGTATAAACACATTACATAAACATTTTTTGTTGCATATTTTGCTACACTTTACTACATTACATTTTACTCTTTGCGTATACACCCAGAATATAGACACTTTGGATGTTGAGTATACACCTAGAATAATTACACTTTTGATGTTGCGTAACACCCAGAATACAGACATTTTGGATGTTGCGTATACACTCAGAATACAGACACTTTGGATGTTGTGTATACACTCAGAATACAGACACTTTGGATGTTGCGTATACACTCAGAATACAGATACTTTGGATGTTGCGTATACACTCAGAATACAGATACTTTGGATGTTGCGTATACACTCAGAATACAGATACTTTGGATGTTGCGTATACACTCAGAATACAGACACTTTGGATGTTGCGTATACACTCAATACAGACACTTTGGATGTTGCGTATACACCCAGAATACAGACACTTTGGATGTTTTACTATATTTACACATGAACCGTACTTTTATATTGTAGGTATATAGATACTTTTATTATATGAATAAAGGATTTTGAACTTTCTGATTGGCTGAGATCCAGGAAACTACAAAAATGGAACGTTATGTTCACCTCCACATGCTTTCGCGGTAAATATAACATTTGATTTTTTCAACATCGAAAAATAAATTGGGAATTCCCATATTGATACGATTGGTAAAGTATTGTTTTGGACATCGTCGGAAACCCACGGTTGATTACGCTTCGTTCCTCTTTCCATCAACCGTGGGTCCATTCATTCCTACTCGCTCGTTCTCATGAATAATTAATGAGGCAATTTGATTGGGCGCTCATGGAAAACCCCAAGCGAACTTGTCTAATCAAAAAGACGCTTTCACCCCAATTTCGGTATACAATTGCTGTGGTAGCAAAGTTAAGTTAGTGTACTGTTACCTTTAAAAACAGAAGAGTTCCATTACTATAACGATTACTTTGATTGGACGCTATTTTAAAATATTTATTCATGAGAACGAGCGAGTAGAAATGAATGGACCCACAGGTGATGGAGAGAGGAACGAAGCGTAATCAACCGTGGGTTTCCGACGATTTGTTTTGGGTCGTACAAATGAAAACTAGCGTCTTTACTCACTTTCGACGAGGTCTTGCACACTAGCTGTAAGCAAAGCAGTTTCAATTTTTAAATGGTCCAATGATAAGATAAAGCAATTCCACTTCATTGACATTTTCCCGATCAGTAATGCTTTAGCTACCCTCAAAATACAATATTTACCTCGTCCTCCTTACACAGTTAAAATTCAACTTCTAAGGTAGCTTAAGCGTCTTATTGACCTAAAAAATGTATCTTGATTCTTTAAAATTATGCTATTAAAGATAGAATAGCAATGAAAGCGGGTTCCACTCAAGAAAACTAGATAAGCTATTCTAACCCAAATTGTATAGCACGTTGTCTGTTGGCCATTTTAGGAATAAATGTTGAACCATTAAAATGAAAATCAAACTTACCTCAAAAGTACTTGAATCTAGTGACGAATATCAGAAAAATGTTGGTAAATGCAAAAAGGCCAAAGCGCACACATAGCAATTGCTAAATCCAAACTAATGATGTAAAGAAATTCTTTGTGAACTATTTACTTACTGTGAAAACATCTTACGATATTTAGATTAAAAAAAAGATCAACAGATAAAGACTATATGTAAAGTTAATTGTAACAACGTCTACTTTTAGCGAGAGAAAGAGAAAAAGAACATTAATTCGGAATTGTTCATTTCTATGTCGCCAGTTGTGGTGATTTCTCTAGTGAGTTGAATTCCAAGCTGACTATATTGTTAGCTTGGAAACCAAGCCAACCATTCAAATGCTAATTTCACCATAGTCTGATGCCTGTGGATATCAAAATCTTTTACAATGATCTGCTAACAATTTCAATTCATATAATGAGAATATAACAATATTCTGTTGATTAATCAAAAGTTTGATATTTTCACACTAGCACGTACAATTCCCAATACTTGTGGTCATTCATGAGAAAATGTCAATTATTTCCATAAATGCGTACTCTTTTTGAAACCATTTTAGTTAGATTTTTTGGATGAAATCATCACAGTTCGGTTAAACAATGTTTGAATATTGAACTAAATTCACGGGGTCTTGGGTGGTCATTCAGTTTTTACACTGCTTTCATAATATACCATGATTACTATTCAATGCTGTAAAGCTTATAAATCATTTTTTAAAAATTTACATAAATTATTCGTATTTATAACCAATTAAGACCAAATACATGCCTCGTATCGTATAAAAATGTATTATGAATAGATAAATAATCAACGGGGTTCGAATTCAACAACGAAATCATTTGAAGATGTGAGCTTGGATTGGCATGGCGCTTTAAAGGGAGCGTTTGAAGGTATATATATGTTGGGAATGTTTTAATATCAAAATTTTGACACGGCGATGCAAGAATACAGCGGTATAAGTCCTCAACCGTGCGCAAAAAGAATGAGCCGGGAATCAAAGGTTTTTTTATAAGGACTGAATCGGTAGCTCTCTGCTCTGACTCAAATATTACTCAAGAGAGCTACATATCTGCAGCTAGGATTCTGAAAGATGAGTCATGCTTTTAAGGACTTGAAACACCTCGTACTGCACGATAATCATGAAACTATATTCCGCATCACGGGAGCAAAAGACAAACCTTAGATAATTTCTTTTTTCAATTCTAAAGCCAGTGAGAAAAGAACGAATACAAGGAATGGAACAAAATGGACATAAAAAATGAACTTTATGCAAAAATGGAAAATCGAGACGGATAACACGACTGATAAATGCGAGAAAGATAAACTACACTAAATGGATGGCAAAGTTGTTGAAGATTGTTATGTCTCGTCTTAATTTATATCCAAATCTGTATTTGAGTTAGGAAACATTTGTAGTACGACTTAATTTTCTATTGTATCATAGGTGGGGATAATTTTTGTTTGTTTTGTTTTGGTTCTGAAATATGTGGGTAGGGAGTATACATCAAAGTCAGGTTATAACAGACTAACGCAAAATCATATTTCCGTTTTATGTATATACTTGTATTTCATATTGGTGTAGTTTATGAATTATGACCCTAAATTCCATGTAATCCATACATACTGGTGCTAGTGCACAAAACATGCTCTGAGCAAGTGTCCCTTTCTCGATTTGTTTTTCTCTCATTTGGGTTAAATCCACTCCACCCAAACCCCATCAGAGTACCGTGCGAGGGGATTTAGATATCGTGCACAATTTAAAAAAAATTCTGACCTTCCTAAAAATGTAACTTACATCTGGGGCCATCCATCTTCCCTATCTGCTATAGACCTTTTGCTGGACCATGTTGGTTTTCATCTGAATTACTTCATCAAGAATTCTGTGGGGATCTGGGTTAGAATAGGTCCTCAGTACCCCTTGTCGTAAGAGGCGACTAAATGGGGCGGTCCTTCGGATGAGACCACAAATCCGAGGTCCCGTGTTACAGAAGGTGTGGCACGAGAAAGATCTCTCCCTGCTCAATGGCCATAAGCGATGGGCATAGGCCTAAATTTTGCAGCCCTTCACCAGCAATGGTGACGTTTCCATATGAGTGAAATATTCTCGAGAGGGTAGTTAATATACAATCAATACTTCATCAAGAACACATGCCTTAGTTTCGTATTTGCAACCACCCATCCATATGCCAAGAATCATGCTTAAATGTAAATTTTTCGGGACGTTCAATCCCATGCTATGCTCAGTGTAAGTTGTAAATTGTTTAAATTTTGTGTTAAATTACTTATTTATTATCACTTTTACGATCTGTACCTTGAGTATCTGCAATGCCAACTTTTGCATGTTCGTAAATTTGATAAATTTTGTTGTTCCATGTGCTCAGAGTATAATTTACCATTTCGTTCATCTATTTATTCCTCAGTATATTGTCGCTTAAATTTTATTGATTGATTGATTATATTTTGTTTAACGTCCCTCTCGAGAAATTTTCAAAAAGGATACAAAATACTCGTGCATATTATCCTACCTTCATTCTTCAGTTGGAATTAAGAATAAATACATGTAATCTTAAAACTTAGACACATTCCATCCAAGAGAAATTAACCAATCATTCGATGAAAATTCAAATACATGTACAAGAACACACACAGTGCCATTTTCGCTTCGTGTAGCATCTTTGTTGACTTTATCAAGGACATACGCAGGATAAAAATTATTTCAGTTTCGTTTACCACAGTGAGACCAAACACCAGCAAACGACTACATTCAAGGGAAACTTTAACGTCAAGAAAACAACTGTGACCCACTTCACTACTCTCACATGCGATACATTGGAGGCTGTCTTTCACCAGTTGATACGACAGAGAAAATCATGTTGCTGATAGGAAGAGACCTTTCTCAAGCTCATCATGTACCAGAGCAGCACATAGGAGAGGATTTCGAATCTTTCGCTCAAAGACCTGACCAGCACATTCTGAAGGGCACCAAAGTGTACAAAGCCTTTGTAAGGGAGAAAGGCTGCAGAGGTAATCTGAAACCATGTGACCAGTATGAATCAGTGAAGGAACAGTTTTCAAAAAGTGATCTCATCATTAACCTCTGTGACACTTACCATGATGAGTGATTGTTTTAGCATAGAAGTGACAAGATTGAAACATCTGTGGAAGATTGGATGTTCATGAACATTTTGAAGGAAGAGTTTGTCATCGGTGCAGATGGAAAGTGGATTGCTCCCCTACCCTTTCGTTAGCCAAATATGCTACTACCAGACGTCTGAGAATTTATCAACATGGCAGTGCAATGGGAAGTGCATACAGATGAAATTGACTGCTTGTATTTCACTCAACTACTATACACTGGGTAACCAACTTTAAGCGTCTCGTTTCCTCACTTATTCACAATTGAATCATTTCCTGAAAGCAAGGAGGATATTGGAGCATTCAGAAGATGTCGGAATTACCAAACGACCCCATCAATCTAGGCCAGCCACCTTTCACTTCAGTCAGCGTGGATATCTTTGGTCCAATTGGCAAATTGTGAGAGAAAGGCAACCTTGTTTACTTGTCTGGTGACTCGTACGGTGCATATCAAAATTCTAGTCCTTTATCAATTCCTTCCTATTACTCCGTTTACCTGATCAAGATATACGGCTTACGGCGGGTGTGACCAGTCAACAGCGGATGCTTAGTCATCCTTGGTACCTGATCCCACCTCTGGTTTGTCCAGGGGTCCATGTTTGACCAACTCTTTATTTTGTATTCCTTATAGGAGTTATGAAATTGATCACTGTTCGTTATCTTCACCTTTTCATTTTCCAAACAATGATGTGTGAAAGAATATCGTTCCAATAGAGGAACCAACTTTGTTAGTGCAGTTGATTCCCTGCATATGAATGCAATCAACGTTAAGGATCCACCAATCGAAGTATTGTACTGTGGTGGAAATGTCTTGATTTTCAATCCACCCCATTAGTCACATATGGAATGTGTATGGTAGCGAATGATTGGAGTGCCGAGACCATGCTGGAAAAAAATTGAGGGAGTTACTCACGAAGTTCTTTCTATTTTTCTTGCAGAAGCAAAATATTAAATTCGAGTTTATTCACTACTATTTTCTCGAATAGAGGTTCACCTTTTATTCTTACACCGAATATTTGCTAACTCAAAAGAAAGACACTCTGAATGGAGAAGTATGCAGCACATAGGCTAAGGGTCTACTTAAAGCACAGTGGAGGAGAGTGCAACATCTCTCAAATATGTTTTGGGACCGAGGGAAAAAGGAATATCTACATACAAGTCCAAAATAAGTGGCACCAATATTCTAGGAATGTGAACGCTGATGACGTGCTAAGAAGAAACATAAATACTCATCGAAAGCAGTGGCCACTCAGACTTGTGACCAATGCAAGGTGAAGATAACGAACAGTGATCAATCTCATAACTCCTATAAGCAATACAAAATAGACAGTTGGGCAAACACGGACCCCTGGACACACCAGAGGTGGGATCAGACAAACACGGACCCCTGGACACACCAGAGGTGGGATCAGACAAACACGGACCCCTGGACACACCAGAGGTGTGATCATGTGTCTAGGAGAAGTAAGCATCCCCTGTATTTCTTTAAAAATGACAACCTGCAGGTAGTTCGTAAGGTTGAAGTTCACGTAAGCATTGACGACTAGACTTCGTCATACATTAGACCTGTGACAGAATTGGTGATTTTGTTAGAAAAGTGAGTGTTCTTTGTTAGTATCTTTGTGAGTTATCTATCCAAATAGATATCAAACAAGGAGTGTTGTGTGTCGTCTTCGTTTATATAAAAATTCATATTTGAGTTAGGAAACATTCCCAGTACGACTTTGCTAATGTGATAAGCACCCCTTTAAATATATTTTCTATGGAAATCAATACCTGTCACTGATTTTCCCTATTTGTATGTGTTACAGCCTTTTGCCATATCTGGTTAACTATCTGCTAATTAAAGAGTTACTGTGGCAGAACAAAGATTTCAAACCAAAATATGTTAAGTAAATCAATAAAGTTTCCACCTAGATTATGTTTACTATCCGATTTACAACATATGAGGAACAGGTCCCGAACACTGCATTAATCTTTAAGAGGTTCAATACCTGCAGGAGATATGCTGATGTATGAGCATGCCTTTGATCAAGCAGATTATAGGCAACTTTCCCTTAAAAGTATCATCTGCAAATTAAAGGAGAGTGGGGTTCAAAGTCAGCAAGTGTTACGTGACACGTTTCTCATGAAATCCACATCATTTCAACAATTTTTTCGTCTGTTGTCATTCGTTTTGTTAATTCAAACAACAATGAAAGTAGTACATGAAAGGTGAAGATAACGAACAGGGATAATTCTCATAACTCCTATAAGCAATACAAAATAGATAATTGGGCAAACACGGACCCCTGGATATACCAGATGTGGGATCAGGTGTCTAGGTAAGGTTGATGTAAGCATTAAGCATCCCCTGTCGACCGGTCACACCCGCCGTGAGCCCTATACCCTGATCAGGTAAACGGAGTTGACCGGTCACACCCGCCGTGAGCCCTATACCCTGATCAGGTAAACGGAGTTATCCGTAGTCGAAATCAGTGTGCCAAGAACGGCCTAACAATCGGTATGAAACACGTCAGACAGCATTTGACCAAATGATAGGTTGTATTGACGAACTAGATCGTTATAACGACCGTAGATTTTGCGAAATGCTGACTTCAATCGAGACGGTTGAAACCCCTGTACCATCAACTTGTTTGTCAGTAGCTTGCCTCGATTTAAAAACTGTCCATACGCAGAACAAGCTTTTGCGTATCAAATCAGTTGAGGGATATAGATACCATATGCATGTGATAATGGAATATTGGTACATAGATATGGGAAGTTGACGATGGAGAAGCTGAAATCATCCCGTTTGTCATACAGTTGAGCTTTCAGTTTACTGTTAATGTCTACTTTCAATAAAATATCTAAGTATAAAGCAGAAGTGGACGACTCTGTAGTGTCTTTTATTTCGAGCTCAAAGGGATATATCGAATCGACATATGAATGAAAGTTATTATTGTTAATAGACAAAACGTCGTCGATATATCTAAATGTCGAATTGAAGGCCACAGCAAGAAAAAAAAATTTCTCACGTAGAAGTTTTTGAATAAATTCTGCTACATATGAATATAGAAACAGGTCAACTACCAAAGGAGCACAATTCGTGCCTATGGAAATTCCAACAGAATGTTGGAAGACTGATCACCAAAGACCACGAAGATATTGTCAATGAGGAACTCTAGCATATTTTTTATTTCAACTTCAGAGTACTTGTGCGTGGAATCAGAGTGGTGTTTAACAAAGTATTTTTTTTTTATTGGATGACTGATCACTAGATATGAATATTTCCGTTTTCCATTTTTGTTGAGGAAGCAACTGTCTATGATGTCAAAAAGTCTAGTCCTTAATTTATCGTGAGGAATGGTGTAAAGTGTTAAGGTAGTACTCTACATCGTCATAATGGCTGACTTCCTTTTAAAATGGATGAAAAAAAATCGATACCAGCAATATTTGACTTTTCCTTTTCAATTTAAATGCCTAGCCGAGTAGCTCAGTAGGTTAGAATGCCGATTGCTGACATGTAGGTCGCAGGTTCGAGTCCAACAGGAGTTTTAATCTTTTTCCAGATTACCTTCCACTAAAACTGTATTTTTTGACAAAATAAAGTAAATTTGAAAATTTTCAACTTCAAAATATTGTTGTACATATCCTCCACTTTTCAAATTTCTCTGGTGTAGCATACCTCCTTAAAAAGTCATAGGTTTTGATGTTATTGATTGGGAAAAAGTTTTGCCATTTCAAGTTTACTAAAATTTCTTTAGAATTTTTTAGAATCCACATTTGATTGACACCACTTCTGACATATGTAGTTGCACAGTAAGTTTGAAGTTTCTCCTTCACAGCTGTTAATATTTTCATGAGGAGCAAAGATAGGGGCTTGGTAGAGCACTTACTGGATCCAGCGATGTATCTTTGTTTGTAAGGGTTTTTATGTAGTTTAGGAATCCAGTATAGGTACGGTAACTCGTAATCATTCGACCCATTGACTGGGATTATAAATGTGTCTAAAACTGAAGCATGGTTTTGAAGAATTTCATCTTTTGAAAGGGCAGTTGGAGTACGTTTTCATATAAAAATGTAATGTATTAATACAGGTGTTCTATAGGTGTGCAATAAACAATATCATTGCAAAAATATGTACAAAAGTGTAAAATAGGGGAACAGTTTATTCTGTGGTTCAGTATACGAAACATCTCGCTTGTTTTCAACGTGATACAGATTAAAATTTTATCAATGAAATCCTTCATGACTAATCAAGATAAATAATCCTTCTTATACAATACAAATACAAATCATAGAATACAATTAAAAATATACACAATGCAAGCGAAAAACTTTACAATACCAATGGAAAATATACAATACAAAATTATAAGATCAAATAGTATAACGTTTGTGATGCCATACTTGTCGTTTTCTTTAACACATTAATCTAGAATTAATTCATAAGGTTTTACAGAGTCATTAAGGGTATTAAAGTAACAAAAATACTACGCAATCTTTCCTTTGAGTAAATGAGAGGTTTGGGAGCTACAAAAATCGCATGAGCCATCATCCTCATACTTTCATGGAAGAGCACTAATACTGTAAACTTTCAACTTCGATTTTCGCTAAATAAATATGCTTTCACATAAATTTTCATGTTTGAAATTTGTAGATTAAACTTATGTACCAGACAAGGGTTTTGGGTCAGAGTAAACCCTTTAAACCCAACAGAAATCAATCGCAAACAATTCAAAGATTTAACAATCTATTTACAAGTATATAAAGCAAAGCATATACTAATAAAAATTACTAACTTACAGTAGGTCTTATTAAACTTCAGAGAAGGTGACCGATGCTTATTTAATGCCGAGCTGAATTTAAGCACTAGAATATAAGCTGTCACAAATCGACAGTAATCAAGCACATGTTATGAGTCAGAATAACACAAGAATTCCATATTTTTTATTGTCATGAAGTGATTTTTTCCAAATGACCTTGGGATAGATTCACTATACTCCTTTCGTAATGAGCTGCTCATAAATATCCGTATCACATCGAAAACGAGGCTACCGAGGATTTAGCGGAATGTACGAAGCCGGTTTGGGTGCGCTACGCGAGATCTTGGTATTGGATCACCATTACCTTAGGTTTTGTTGAGGAAACAATAAAATATCCATGAATAAGATTAAGATTTATGGATCTAAAGAAGTTTTCAAAGAATACGACTGTTTCAGCGAGAAATATTTCATAGATCTCGGGGGTAGGTTACATCGCTGATCAGCTCAGTACAGCTGATCGATCTTGAATCGTGTTTTTTTTTTGTGGCTATAAAATACTACATATCAGCATTTGACAAAGATGTCTATAGCTACTGAAGAGATGATCTTGCATATTAATTACAATGAGAAATTAAATACGATTTTTGTCCGTTGATAGAATTGATCGATCACATGTCCAAGTAGACCCCCCTCCTCTACCCCGAAAAACGGATTTTATATCATGCCTGCCCTCTGAGCAACCTTATGCGATTCTTAAATGATAAATAGCCGAGTAATATTATTTTATCAACATTGGAGGGTTTCCTTCCTTTAGGGGAAACCTATTGCATCAACATCTGAATCAGCGTGAGATCTTGATATAAGTTGTAGGGCTTATTTTTGTTAAACGCTGTAAAATAAATAGATTGAATTAATATAATTATACCCCCCGCAAACGAAGTTTGGGGGGTATACTGGAATCACTTTGTCCGTCCGTTTGTCCGTAGACGCAATTTGTCCGAAGTTTATTTCTAATACCGTTGAACAGATTTGATTCAAACTTTATTCTCATCTTATATATATAATGTAGTTGTGCATCTTCTATTTTCATTGAAATATTTCAACAGTTATGGAAGTTACGGACATTTTCTGGTTTGGCATCCACATACTGTATATGCAATCTTGTGACTTCTCGGTAAAACATAAAGTGGCTCATGTGTGTTGAATACTTATTATACCCCCGCAAATGAAGTTTGGGGGGTATACTGGAATCACTTGGTCCGTCTGTCCGTCCGTTTGTCCGTAAACGCAATTTGTCCGAAGTTTATTTCTAATACCGCTGGACATATTTCATTCAAACTTTATGCACATCTTTTATATATTATGCAGTTGTGCATCTCCTATTTTCATTGAAATATTTTAACAGTTATAGAAGTTACGCACATTTTCTTTTCATTTTGGGGGTTGCGCACTTTTGTCCGAAGTTTATTTCTAATACCGCTGGACATATTTCATTCAAACTTTATGCACATCTTCTATATATTATGTAGTTGTGCATCTCCTATTTTCATTGAAATATTTTAACAGTTATAGAAGTTACGCACATTTTCTTTTCATTTTGGGGGTTGCGCACTTTGTCCAGAGTTTAATTCTAATACCGTTGAACAGATTTGATTCAAACTTTATTCTCATCTTATATATATAATGTAGTTGTGCATCTTCTATTTTCATTGAAATATTTTAACAGTTATGGAAGTTACGGACATTTTCTGGTTTGGTTGTACTTGTAGTAATAGACACAATTTGTCCAGAGTTTATTTCTAATACCGTTTTACGTTCATAAGTCAATCAGGAATTGAAGAAGTGGAAAGAACTTCAACAATGAAGTTCAACGTGCTTGCATTAAATATTTCCCATCATCTTTTATGCCCCGCGGGGGTATTAGTCCCATTAGGACAGTTCTAGTTTCTATTTGAATATAGCCGTAACTTGTTCAAAGATATATGTTTAATTTGTCTTTACAAACGCTTTTGAAATCAGGTCTCGTGTACACCCTTGCTCATG